>NW_012110197.1:774664-781434 GCF_000951045.1 Mandrillus leucophaeus | reverse complement strand
TAATGCCCTCCATGTTCATGTTCATCCATGTTGTAAAGTGGCAGAGTTTTCTTTTTTAAGGCTGAATACTATTCCCTTATATATATACATTCCCTTATATATATACATACTCACATTTTATTTGTGCATTCAAGTTACCTTTTAAAAATGTATTTCTAATATTGCATTGTAAGTGAATGTTGGTATACCAGTCCTTTGCAATTTATTGAGGTTTTCTTTATAGCTTAGTCAGTTTTCAGAGTTAATATTTCACTACTTATTGTATTCAATATTCTATATATGTTCTATACATCTCAAAGTTAATTATGCTATTTAAATCTTTTTATCTTTACTGACTTTTTTTATCTGCTGAAGCTATCAATTACTAGGAGAGTTGTATTGCAGTTTGTCCCTCTGGTGATGGATTTGTTTATTTCTCTTAATTCCATATGTGACATAATAAGAAATATATATTTGGTCACTGCCCTCAGTTTCTGACATAGAGCTCCTAAAATGCTTGTAATTTCCTGAGTAATAGGGGTGCTTATCAATGTTTTTTCTTTCCCCCGTCTCTTCTTGCTGTCCCTTGCCTTTTTAAAATTATTATTATTTTTATGATAAAAGATTTTTTTTATTTCAACAGCTTTAGGAGTACGAGTGGTATTTTTGGCTACCTGGATGAGTTGTAGAGTGGTGAAGTCTGGATTTAGTGTAACTGTCACCTGAATAGTGTGCATTGTACTCAGCAGGTATTTTTTCATCCCTCAGCCCCGTCCGAACCTCCCCTCTTCTGAGTCTCTAGTATCCATTATACCACTCTGTCTGCCTTTGCGTACCCATCTTGCTGTCTTTTGAATTGATAGTCTTTCTTCCCCACTCCAAGTCCCCTCTGCCTGTTCAGAGGTTGTTTGCTCTATGTCTATCTACTTCCTTAGTAGCTGCTCCTGCTATTTTAACAGGCATCCTTAAAAAAAAAAAAAAATCTCTGTTTGAATATGTTACCACTCATGCTCCAAAATTTGAAGACATATCTCTCTGGCTTTTCTATTTTTCCTCCACAAATTACACGTGTTTCTTATAGTTTGAAACAATGTTTTCCTTTTCCCATCTATTATCAGTATCTTCTCTCATTGTTACTTTCCTCCATTTTGAGGTTTTCATCTGCTATCATTTTTTTTTTTTCTTTCTGCAGTACGTACTTTAGAATTTCCTTTGGGTCTTTCTCTCTTCTAATAGCAAACTCCATAGTAGACATCAGTGATATAGAGATAAGTAAGGCTCACTCCCATACAATATGTAATTGCAATGTAAACTGAGTACAAAATTAGAGGTTAGGACAAAGTGTTGAGAGCACAGAGAATAGAGACTAACTCTAGAAAGTGAGAAGAGCATCTCAGGAACAGTAAGTGTATACAGAATTGTGGAAGGCTATGAGTATATTCATGGAACATTCATCAGCTCAGTGGGCTGGAGCTTAGGCACGGGTTGGTGCCAGATGGAGCTAGAGAGGGGAATTAGCTAGATGGTGGTCTGTGAAGAGCCTTAAATGCCAAATTGAATGCAACAGGGAATTGGGAGAGGCTTTAGGCTGGGGAGTGGCATGATTAGATGCATTATTTAGAGGTAAACTGTGTGACTGCATGGAGAGCCATGAGCTGCAATAGTCACCTGAGAGGAAGCTGAGTAACTAAAGCAAGGCAAAGCAAGGATAATGAAGAGAAGAAAAGAAATTTTGAAAGATATTCATGACGTAAAATCTTAACAGATTCAAAGCAGACAGCACTGGAGGATGTACTCCAGGGATTCTAATTTAGAGGACCAGCACGCTTGAAAGCACAGGAAGGAGTGCTCATGTTTGGGAGTGGAGGGAGGGTGGCATTAGAGAGAATGAGTTTAGTGTGTAGCATAAAACATTTTATGTGTCTTCAGGACAAATGGTGTGTTGGTTTTAGAAGAATTAATATTTGAGATATTAGGGGGGATATCTATGTGCTGAGAACTCTGCAACATTTTCTGATTATATTGGACTGTTGTCATTACTATTTTTCTTTTACTTTCTGAATTGGAATACACATCTGGGTTTCAGGATGCAAAGGGTCTATTTTCCGCAATAAAGTGTAATTAAATAATAGTTGGAGTTCAGGTACATTTTAAGTCAGACACTTGAAATGTAGTCCTGCCTTCACTGTGTTTTGCAAAATTATTGCTTCTAAGCACGGATTGCTCTTGACTGGTAGGACCTCTTGTTTTGGATCTGTTTTTTATCTTAGCACTGTTTTCAGGCTGACAAATGTGACCCAGATTGTCTAAGAGCATTTGTCAAGACAGGAGAGAAGGAAGACAGAGCAAGAGAAGAGGGGAGGGAAAGACATACTTCATTTAATTAAAAAAGTATTTGCAGGGCTTATGCCTCCTACCTGCTGTTTTTAGCTAGCAAGATCAGATTCTCCCCTGGAGACTGCCTCCTGGCCTATAAGCCCAGACTAGGGCTTTCTTTTTGATGCGTGAGTCATCACAGTATTTCAGTGACTTATTATTCACTCACATGTAATAACTGCAGTGGGCACTACTGAGAATTGAGAGGAGCTTCTTCCCACCAGGGTGTGAAGTAGTTTTGACAGCAGGTATGGTGTGTCAGTCTGAAACGTGAACGGGGCATCACCTTTTACCTGGTGCCATCACAGAGGGCTCCAGATTTGGGTAGGAAGAGGATCCCATCACATCCAGGCGTCTCTTGACAGAGGAAAGCGAGCTGGTCAGGGAGTTTTGAAAACAAAAAATGGACTGTAAAATCTTTTATTTGGAGAGCTGTGCTCTGGCAGCATCCTGATCTGAAATAATTCCTAGCCTTTTATGTGGTTGGTGGTGGCTGATCCATGGAATCCTGCTGTGTCGCTCAGCTGCTGTTAAAATATTGGATCAAAGAAATGACTCAGGAGGAAAAGTGTCAAGTAAAAGTTAATCATTTGATCCTTGCTGAAAGATAGAATTTGAGTTGTTAAATTGCAGAGTTAGTCCTGGAGTTGTTGTTGTTGTTGTTGTTAGAAATTAGTTATGATAAGAAGTTGTGTTCCTACATCTGCATAGAGACAGTGTTTATCACTAGCACCTGTCTGTGGTTGGCATCAGTAAGGCAGAAAGTGAGAAGTGGTGACATATGTGAACATGTGAACAATGCTAGGCATTGTACCTAAATTATCTCATTTAATCTATTGTGCAATAAAGGAAACTCAGAGATGCTCAGAGACTAAAGATACCATCCGAGGTCACTGAGCAGCCACATGGCAACTACAGTTTAAACCCAGTGTAATTGTTGGCAAAATCTGTACCTCACTGCCGTCAGTCATCTTTCAGTATTTTTTAAAATTTGAAAGACCAGATGTGGTTTCCATGATGAATTAGTTTCATCCAGGTGTTTTCCCTTGATAGAAACGCTATCCTTTCACACCTGCCCCAGATTCCCAGACTTCTATTCCCAGATGCTATCTTCAAGTAACAAAGGAAGGAAAACATCTGAAGGGGCTCACTCCACAGTGCAGCAGCCAGTCCTACTTCATTCTTTGCTTTGAACTGTTTCTTGACTGCTCGTTAGACCATTTGTCAGATATGTTTTTAAACTATTACAGTTTCTGGCTGTCCTTGTCACAAACATAGATTACACAAGGTTCTGAGCAGCAAAGATGTCAGCTGTACAAATATAAGGATTTGGTCCTTGTTTTTCCTAGTGGTTTAAAATTGACTAAAGGCCTAGGATGGGCCAAATGTCAAGCTGTCAGGAAAGGCAGGAACATATAATGGTTGTCTTGGGAGCAGGTTTCCTTGGTGCCCACCCAAAGTGGCTTCCTGCATTCTGCAAAGCTTAGGGGAAAACAGCATTTAATTTACATGGAGTGTTCGTTGTCTCCAAGAGAACTTAAAATCACTTGCTTGGACAAGCAGAATTTACAATAAGAGGGCTTGAGAACATGAATGGATAGCCTTTTGTTATGGAAACAAGTTGTGTTGTACAGATGAAAATGTTAATAGTTTTGGATGGCAATTGGAACTGGAGCTTATATCTATGTATGGTTGTTTTCCCTGGGACTTGTAGATACCCAACCAAAAGAGTAGAGTATTTTTAGCCAGGTTGTTACCCACAAAGAAAATAAAATGAAGATCTAGAACTAGGAATCTGGAGTTGAGAAAAAGAGGAACAGAAAGTGAGAGGATCGGTTACAAGCAATGACCATTTACAGAACAGGTGTGACTCATTCTCCAAGGTAGAGTTTATCACCTTACCCCACAAGGAATGACTTTCTGGAGAAGCCCTATTAGTCTTTTCCTTTATAAGACTTCACAGGAGAAAAAGGAATAAAAAGGAAGACAGACTATCAGGCTTGTCCAACCCAGGGCCTGTGGGCTGCATGCAGCAGCCCAGGACGGCTTTGAATGTGGCCCAACACAAATCCATAAACTTTCTTAAAACATTATGAGATTTTTTGTGTGTGATTTTTTTTTTCTAAGCTCATCAGCTATTGTTAGCATATTTTATGTGTGGCCCAAGATAATTTTGTCGTATTCCCTGTGGCCCAGGGAAGTCAAAAGATTGGACATCCCAGCCAAAGACTGAAGAAGTTTATGTATATTTGTGTATTCGGATAAGTTCTAACTTACCTGACCAATTCTTGTTTGTTAATTTTATGCCACCTTTTTGTAGTTAAGTGGATTTTAGCATAGTTGTAGGGGCCATATGTACTAACCTCTGTTGATTTTCTTTTTTTTTTTTCTTTTTTTTTTTACTTTAAGTTCTGGGGTACATGTGTATCACGTGCAGGTTTGTTACATAGGTATACACGTGCTGTGGTGGTTTGCTGCACCCATCATCTACATTAGGGATTTCTCCTAATGCTATCCCTCCCCTAGCCCCCCACCCCTCAACAGGCCCCAGTGTGTGATGTTCCCCTCCCTGTGTCCAAATGTTCTCATTGTTCAACTCCTACTTATAAGTGAGAACATGCAGTGTTTGGTTTTCTGTTCTTGTATTAGTTTGCTGAGAATGATGGTTTCCAGCTTCATGTCCCTGCAAAGGATAGGAACTCATCCTTTTTAATGGCTGCATAGTATTCCATGGTATGTATGTGCCACATTTTCTTTATCCAGTCTATCATTGATGGGCATTTGGGTTGGTCCCAAGTCTTTGCTATTGTGAATAGTGCAGCAGTAAACATACTGTGTGCATGTGTCTTTATAGTAGAATAATTTATAATCCTTTGGGTATATACCCAGTAATGGGATTGCTGGGTCAATCTGTCCATCTGAGAAGGGGCTAATATCCAGAATCTACAAAGAACTTAAACAAATTTACAAGAAAACAAAAACTTCTGTTGATTTTCTACTAACATTTTAGAAACTCACATTCTTAAAGTGTTCAGAGGCCTTGTGTTTCTCATCTGTGTAATAAAGGAGGTGATATAGATGACCCATAGTGTATGATTTGTGACTCCAGAAAATAGTTAGAAGTGAATTCAGTTATCACTTAATGTAGTAGACACCCAATGACTAGGGGAAAATCAGGCAAGGACAGGTAGTTCTCTAGAGCCCTGTCTGGTCTTTCCTGTGCACACACAGCTTTAAGCATTTGCACAGCCTTGTTTACCTTTAGAGATAAGGGGATCTTTAAAAGGTTGTCTTTAGTGGTTTCCTTCCCTGTATTTTCTTATTATATTTCTGACTGCTCTGCCATTTTGTGTTTGCTTGTTCCAACCAGTATCCAAACCTAGACTAGCCTTGATGTTAGGCTGTCCTGATTGTTTGCCACTGTGACGTCTCTTATTTCTGATAGTACCATGGGCGCTGTTTTCCATGTCCCGTTCCAAATATAGTCAGCCCGCTCCCGCAGGGCAGTGGAGCTGCCAGCCCACATAGTCTTCCTCATCTGCTGAGGCCGGGGTAGGACTTTCAGGTAATGGAGCTAAGGTGTGAGGGGGAAGGGGATAGGAGCAGTCCCTGGGGAAGATGTCACAGATAGCACTGTTGTTACTAAGATTCAGTAGGTTTTCTTGATAAATCCTTTTCAATTTGTTATATGCCATTGGTCAGTTTTTAGAATCTTAATTTGATTGTTTTTGACAACTGTGCCCAGTTTTATCATTGCCCTTTGGGGAAAAGATTTACCGAGCTCCTCACTCAGCCATTCCAGAAATCCCACCCCTTCTTCATATATTTATAAGTTTTCTTTAAAACTTATTTTACAATTCTGACTTCAGATTAGCGCATGGACATTATAGTTGTAAACATCTTGAGTCTCTCCCGTTATCTCCTACGAGTCCTGCAGGTGCAATTTACCATAACTTGGCCCTAAACCATACTGATTTAATGAACACAGTTAGCTATGTATATTCCCTGATGATCTGTCGGTAATTTGACAGCTCATATCAGCAGACATTATCCTGAATGGTAGAGTTGTGAAGAATTGTGTCCTGTGAATTTTGCAATTCGGAGGACAGATTGATTAGAAGAAGATATTCTGCTGGATAATTTTGTACTTCAACAAATCTGGCAAATTTATAAAATCTTTTTTTGAGAAAAAGTCTAGGCAGGATACAGTTGTGGTAAAGAGTCTTTCAAAAGCATCCTCACAAAACAGAAATTAAGTACCAAATTGGTTGCTGTGATCTCAAAGTAGTCATTTATTCCCTTCTATTTTCTGTACTCCATAAGAAGTCTTAAGCCTTAATCACATTTGAGTGATAGAAACATATCACAGTACCAGAAGACAGAAAATTAAAATGAAGTCTGGCTCTAAGAATGGG
>NW_012110197.1:770456-773244 GCF_000951045.1 Mandrillus leucophaeus | reverse complement strand
AGATGACCCATAGTGTATGATTTGTGACTCCAGAAAATAGTTAGAAGTGAATTCAGTTATCACTTAATGTAGTAGACACCCAATGACTAGGGGAAAATCAGGCAAGGACAGGTAGTTCTCTAGAGCCCTGTCTGATCTTTCCTGTGCACACACAGCTTTAAGCATTTGCACAACCTTGTTTACCTTTAGAGATAAGGGGATCTTTAAAAGGTTGTCTTTAGTGGTTTCCTTCCCTGGATTTTCTTATTATATTTCTGACTGCTCTGCCATTTTGTGTTTGCTTGTTCCAACCAGTATCCAAACCTAGACTAGCCTTGATGTTAGGCTGTCCTGATTGTTTGCCACTGTGACGTCTCTTATTTCTGATAGTACCGTGGGCGCTGTTTTCCATGTCCCGTTCCAAATATAGTCAGCCCCCTCCCGCAGGGCAGTGGAGCTGCCAGCCCACATAGTCTTCCTCACCTGCTGAGGCCGGGGTAGGACTTTCAGGTAATGGAGCTAAGGTGTGAGGGGGAAGGGGATAGGAGCAGTCCCTGGGGAAGATGTCACAGATACCACTGTTGTTACTAAGATTCAGTAGGTTTTCTTGATAAATCCTTTTCAATTTGTTATATGCCATGGGTCAGTTTTTAGAATCTTAATTTGGTTGTTTTTGACAACTGTGCCCAGTTTTATCATTGCCCTTTGGGGAAAAGATTTACCGAGCTCCTCACACAGCCATTCCAGAAATCCCACCCCTTCTTCATATATTTATAAGTTTTCTTTAAAACTTATTTTACAATTCTGACTTCAGATTAGCGCATGGACATTATAGTTGTAAACATCTTGAGTCTCTTCCGTTATCTCCTACGAGTCCTGCAGGTGCAATTTACCATAACTTGGCCCTAAACCATACTGATTTAATGAACACAGTTAGCTATGTATATTCCCTGATGATCTGTCGGTAATTTGAAAGCTCATATCAGCAGACATTATCCTGAATGGTAGAGTTGTGAAGAATTGTGTCCTGTGAATTTTGCAATTCGGAGGACAGATTGATTAGAAAGAAGATATTCTGCTGGATAATTTTGTACTTCAACAAATCTGGCAAATTTATAAAATCCTTTTTTGAGAAAAAGTCTAGGCAGGATACAGTTGTGGTAAAGAGTCTTTCAAAAGCATCCTCACAAAACAGAAATTAAGTACCAAATTGGTTGCTGTGATCTCAAAGTAGTCATTTATTCCCTTCTATTTTCTGTACTCCATAAGAAGTCTTAAGCCTTAATCACATTTGAGTGATAGAAACATATCACAGTACCAGAAGACAGAAAATTAAAATGAAGTCTGGCTCTAAGAATGGGTTAGAAACTAGTCATAATTCTAATAAAAAGTTATTTTATTTTCTAATTTTTAATAATTATATATTGTGATTTAAAAAATTTTAAAATATGTGCACATGCCCCTCTCCTTGAAATTTTATGTATGCCAATCATGGGCTCCATTTCAGCAGTGAAATGGCTGTGCCTGCCACAGTAGACTGGGGGAGAGGTACTGACTATAGGGGTTCACTCCAAAAGGATCCAGCCTACCAAATCATAGTAATGTTGCTCATATCTTTTGTGAATCTAAATTATTTAAAATAAAGGTTAAAATCATACCATTTAAGGGGTAAAGTTAATATCCAGGAGATCCTTGAGGCCAAATAGTCTCAACCTCTTTTGGGCACAGATCTCTGTAATGGTTAGGTCGTTTCCAGAGCTGTGGTGCCAGCAGGGCCATTGTGGTTGAAGCAGGCCCACAGCTGATGCCTTGGATACTGAGAGCAAGACTCATCTCCAGGTCAGTGAAGCTTGCTGAGAGCCAGAGTTAAAGGGTGAGGGCCTGAACTATAGGGCTGTACTAGAACTCATTTGGGAACCTAAACCTAAACCTCATTCCCAGGGATGAGGCAAGTGTGGCAGGATTGGCAAAAGAAAACTGCAAGGAGGTAGGCAGGTGGGTGTGCAGGAGTCCACTTTAGTTACCTTAGATATACCTGGGCAAGAGCAGCAAAAGTAACCTCAGACCCTACCTGTCCATGGGATGGGCTGTATTAATATTCAGATAAGTAAGGTGGGATAAGCCTGCTGGTAAAAGGCTTTCAGAGCTTGCAGCTGGATGAGGTGTAAGCCAGGGACTGACTTGTGTGGTCTACCCTGTGCCAAAGATATGTCATTGTCTGTATTCATAATGACAATTGAACAATCCCTGCTGCTGGCACAAATACCACAAGGCCCAAACAATATAAAGGCAAAATATACCCTTTTATTTTCATCATTATCATTATTGCTATTATTAAAAAGAAAGGACTTTGGGCTAATGGGCATGACGCTGGAATGAAAGTTGAAATTTAGTGCTTGACCCATTAAGACATTACAGAAAAAAAAAAATCATATAATTGGAATGAATCTCATTTTCCCACTGTCCTTGGTATTATTGGACAGGATTTCTCAACCCTAATACAATGAACATTTTGGACCAGATAATTCTTTGTTATGGGGAAAAGAGGGGCAGGCTGTCCTGTGTGTTGAATGTTTGGGAACATCTCTAGTCTTGACCCACCAGATCTCAGTAGCACTCCCCTTCCCCATCATGACAACCAAAAATGTCCCCAGACATTGTCATATATATTCTGGGGGGGCAAAATTGTCCCAAGTTAAGAACCACTGCTGAAAAGATACAAAAGAAGCCTGTGTAAGATATGGCTTTGTCTTTAAGGAATTCACAAACCTATTAGGTGAACACACCTAATATGATATTATTCATATAC
>NW_012110197.1:767523-770406 GCF_000951045.1 Mandrillus leucophaeus | reverse complement strand
TGAGGGCCTGAACTATAGGGCTGTACTAGAACTCATTTGGGAACCTAAACCTAAACCTCATTCCCAGGGATGAGGCAAGTGTGGCAGGATTGGCAAAAGAAAACTGCAAGGAGGTAGGCAGGTGGGTGTGCAGGAGTCCACTTTAGTTACCTTAGATATACCTGGGCAAGAGCAGCAAAAGTAACCTCAGACCCTACCTGTCCATGGGATGGGCTGTATTAATATTCAGATAAGTAAGGTGGGATAAGCCTGCTGGTAAAAGGCTTTCAGAGCTTGCAGCTGGATGAGGTGTAAGCCAGGGACTGACTTGTGTGGTCTACCCTGTGCCAAAGATATGTCATTGTCTGTATTCATAATGACAATTGAACAATCCCTGCTGCTGGCACAAATACCACAAGGCCCAAACAATATAAAGGCAAAATATCCCCTTTTATTTTCATCATTATCATTATTGCTATTATTAAAAAGAAAGGACTTTGGGCTAATGGGCATGACGCTGGAATGAAAGTTGAAATTTAGTGCTTGACCCATTAAGACATTACAGAAAAAAAAAAATCATATAATTGGAATGAATCTCATTTTCCCACTGTCCTTGGTATTATTGGACAGGATTTCTCAACCCTAATACAATGAACATTTTGGACCAGATAATTCTTTGTTATGGGGAAAAGACGGGCAGGCTGTCCTGTGTGTTGAATGTTTGGGAACATCTCTAGTCTTGACCCACCAGATCTCAGTAGCACTCCCCTTCCCCATCATGACAACCAAAAATGTCCCCAGACATTGTCATATATATTCTGGGGGGCAAAATTGTCCCAAGTTAAGAACCACTGCTGAAAAGATACAAAAGAAGCCTGTGTAAGATATGGCTTTGTCTTTAAGGAATTCACAAACCTATTAGGTGAACACACCTAATATGATATTATTCATATACGTGGATAATGTAAAAGTTAAATTTGGAACAGTGAATTTTTCAACTTACACGTAAAAAGAGTTAAAAGCAGAATATGAGACTAGCTACTGTCAGGAAGGGTGCTGAGGAGCCAGGGATAGAAACAGCATTTAAGGATGGACAGCATTCAACATATTTAGAGGAGATAAGGAGGGCAGCTCAGCTAGAGGAACAAGAGCAAGTGTTTGTCAAGGTCCATGAGAACATTCCCTGCTCAAGGTGGACGTGTGTGCTGGGAAGCAGAGGCAGGAGGCTGCACCAGGCTGCTGCTGTCCTAGAGCACAGTTCCACACTCCACATGCCCCTGTTCCCTAAAATGTCACATCCCAGGCATAAAGTTAGGCCTTACAAGTATTGGTGATTCTGCTTTTCTCCTGTCCCCATGTGATTAAGTGTGATAATAAAATACCTGCTAATACTTTAACTCACAATCTGTGCCCCCTCATTAGGGATTCTATTTGATAAGGTTGTTAGTGTAGTAGAATTATAACTAACACTGATTAAGTTCTCACTATGTTCCAAGCAGTGTTCTAAATGCTTTACATGTCTTAATTATTTTCCCAACAGCCCTTGTTGTAGTATGTTGTCATTTTCTCAGTTTTTAGAATGAGGAAACTGAGGTGTGAAGAGGTTATACCTTGAGTGTGCCCAAGATTATGCACCTAATAAGTGGCATAAACAGCATCTGAATCCAGATGATCTGGCTCCAGTGTACTTTTAACCCATATTATACCCCCTCTCTATCCACGCTGATAAAATTGTGTATGTGACATAGATAGCAAAAAAACTACATAGAAAAAAGAAACAAGTGTATGGTGCTGAAGGAATTACTGGTTCATACCCACAGCTCTGGCCTCTGAAAAATCCAAAACTGTCCTTGAGGCATGGGCTTATCTTCAGGGAGTTTACATTCCAGGGATGAATTGAAAAGAAGCTCTGGGTTTGGAATTAATATCACATAAATTACTTGGATATATTCAGTATTAGGAATATTGCTGTACCTAATCTGAATCTTTTAAAATGGGAATGCTTGGATCTATCTTATTTCCAGATTTCATAGATTAATGTATTCAATTCATACTCCCCAGGATATTAAAGTATAGTGCATTCATCTGGAGCTGTTTAAAAAAGAAAAAAAAAAGAGTGCCTTATGTTTATATAGGTCATTTTCAATTGCATCATTTAATTTTATCCTCATAACAGCTCCAGAAGCAAAACTGCTTATGAGGCATAAGAGTTTGCATTAATCTTTTCATTCCTTTACCTTTTATTATTGCCTTGTATGGCAAAAAGGTAGCATAATTCTGTTTTACAGATGAGGAAACAGAGGTACAGAGAGATGAAGCCAATTACCCAAGAAAGCAGAAACAGATTGATGTGTGTAATTCTCCTAAGTCCCCTGGGTAGATCCTAAATCTGCTGCACTGAAATGAACTGCAGGGGAGGCCAGACAGCCAATATGGTTTCTTCCTGCACAAAGACTCCATGCTCAGCCTTGACCAGTCTGGTGTCTTGCCAGCCCCATCACATGCCCTTCTCTGCTTTCACTCATAGTACTTCCCTGACCTGCATTGCTTCCTCTCTTCTCTGATACTCTAAGTTATGAACATTCTACAAGGGAAAGGAAGGCTCACTTTTTAAAATTTTTTTTTGCTTTAAGTTCTGGGGTACATGTGCAGAATGTGCAGATTTGTTACATAGGTATACACATGCCATGGTGGTTTGCTGCACCCATCAACTTGTCGTCTACATTAGGTATTTCTCCTAATGCTTTCTCTCCCCTAGCTCCCCACACCCTGACAGGCCCCAATGTGTGATGTTCCCCTCGCTGTGTCCATGTGTTCTCACTGTTCAACTTCCACTTATGAGTAAGAACATGCGGTGTTTGATTTTCTGTTGCTGTGTTAGTTTGCTGAGAATGACGGTTTCCA
>NW_012110197.1:763784-766233 GCF_000951045.1 Mandrillus leucophaeus | reverse complement strand
TGAAGAAAGTCAATGGAAGCTTGATGGGGATAGCATTGAATCTATAAATTACTTTGGGCAGCATGGCCATTTTCATGATATTGATTCTTCCTATCCGTGAGCATGGAATGTTTTTCCATTTGTTTGTGTCCTCTCTTATTTCCTTGAGCAGTAGTTTGTAGTTCTCCTTGAAGAGGTCCTTCATATCCCTTGTTAGTTGTATTCCTAGGTATTTTTATTCTCTTTGTAGCAATTGTGAATAGGAGTTCACTCATGATTTGGCTCTCTGTCTGTTATTGGTGTATAGGAATGCTTGTGATTTTTGCACACTGATTTTGTACCTTGAGACTTTGCTGAAGTTGCTTATCAGCTTAAGGAGATTTTGGGCTGAGACGATGGGGCTTTTTAAATAGACAGTCATGTCATCTGCAAACAGAGACAGCTTGACCTCTTCTCTTCCTATTTGAACACACTTTATTTCTTTTTCTTGCCTGATTGCCCTGGCCAGAACTTCCAATACTATGGTGAATAGGAGTGGTGAGAGAGGGCATCCTTGTCTTGTGCTGGTTTTCAAAGGGAATGCTTCCAGCTTTGGCCCATTCAGTATGATACTGGCTGTGGGTTTGTCATAAATAGCTCTTATTATTTTGAGATACGTTCCATCAATACCTAGTTTATTGAGAGTTTTTAGCATGAAGGGATGTTGAGTTTTATTGAAGGCATTTTCTGCATCTATTGAGATAATCATGTGGTTTTTGTCGTTGGTTCTCTTTATGTGATGGATTATGTTTATTGATTTACGTATGTTGAACCAGCCTTGCATCCCCAGGATGAAGCTGATTTGATCGTGGTGGATGAGCTATTTGATGTACTGCTGGATTAGATTTGCCAGTATTTTATTGAGAATTTTCGCATCAGTGTTCATCAGGGGTATTGGCCTGAAGTTTTCTTTTTTTGTTTTGTCTCCAACAGATTTTGGTATCAGCATGATGCTGGACTCATGAGTTAGGGAGGAGTCCTTCTTTTTCTATTGTTTGGAAAAGTTTCAGAAGGAATGGTACCAGCTCCTCTTTGTACCTCTGGTAGAATTCGGCTATGAATCTGTCTGGTCATGGGCTTTTTTTAGTTGGTAGGCTATTAATTACTGCTTCAATTTCAGAACTTGTTATTCGTCTATTCAGGGATTCGACTTCTTCCGGATTTAGTCTTGGTAGGGTGCATGTGTCCAGGAATTTATCCATTTCTTCTAGATTTTCTAGTTTATTTGCATAGAGGTGTTTATAGTATTTTCTGATGGTAGTTTGCATTTCTGTGGGATCAGTGTTGATATCCCTTTTAGCATGTTTTAATGTGTCTATTTGATTCTTCTCTCTTTTCTTCTTTATTAATCTGGCTTAGTGGTCTATCTATTTTGTTAATCTTTTGAAAAAACTAGCTCCTGGATTCACTGATTTTTTGAAGGGTTTTTCATGTCTCTATCTCCTTCGGTTCTGCTCTGATCTTAGTTATTTCTTGTCTTCTGCTAGCTTTTGAATTCGTTTGCTCTTGCTTCTCTAGTTCTTTTAATTGTGATATTAGGGTGTCGACTGTAGATCTTTCTTGCTTTCTCCTGTGGGCATTTAATACTATACATTTTCCTCTAAACACTGCTTTAGCTGTGTCCCAGAGATTCTGGTATGTTGTGTCTTTGTTCTCATAGGTTTCAAAGAATTTATTTATTTCTGCCTTAATTTTGTTATTTACTCAGTAGTCATTCAGGAGCAGGTTTTCAGTTTCCATGTAGTTGTGTGGGTCTGAGTGAGTTTCTTAATCCTGAGTTCTAATTTGATTGCACTGTGGTCTGAGAGACTGTTGTGATTTTTGTTCTTTTGCGTTTGCTTATGTGTTCCCTTTTCTCTGAAACCTCTCCAGCATCTGTTATTTTTTGACTTTTTTAACAAAAGCCATTCTGACTGGTGTGAGATGGTATCTCATTGTGGTTTTGATTTGCGTTTCTCTAATGATTAGTAATGTTGAGCATTTGTCCATATACTTCTTGGCCACATACATGTTTTCTTTTGAAAAATGTCTATTCATGTCCTTTGCCCACTTTTTCATGGGGTTGTTTTTTGCTTGTAGCAAAAATATTGGCAACTTTCTTAATCTCTCTGGAGCCTCAGTTTTCTCACCTGTAAAACATAGTCAATACAATCTACTACCTACTGCTGAGAAGATTTTATTTAAAGAAACTCAATGACCACATCAGTATTTTCCCCTCTCAGTCTGGCCTAAGACATAACTGCTTTGAGAAATCTTTTCTTTGCTTAAAATCTTTCTCTGATTAAAAACTCCCCTTCTCTGAATGCTGTGACAAATCCTATGTAAATCCTATGGTACTGGATTAAAGTTAGAAATATCAGTATGAACTCCTGTTTATTATAATGCATATTTGGATAGCTAGCTACAGAAATACAGATATCTCTGTATACCT
>NW_012110197.1:734140-763734 GCF_000951045.1 Mandrillus leucophaeus | reverse complement strand
TGATTTTTGTTCTTTTGCGTTTGCTTATGTGTTCCCTTTTCTCTGAAACCTCTCCAGCATCTGTTATTTTTTGACTTTTTTAACAAAAGCCATTCTGACTGGTGTGAGATGGTATCTCATTGTGGTTTTGATTTGCGTTTCTCTAATGATTAGTAATGTTGAGCATTTGTCCATATACTTCTTGGCCACATACATGTTTTCTTTTGAAAAATGTCTATTCATGTCCTTTGCCCACTTTTTCATGGGGTTGTTTTTTGCTTGTAGCAAAAATATTGGCAACTTTCTTAATCTCTCTGGAGCCTCAGTTTTCTCACCTGTAAAACATAGTCAATACAATCTACTACCTACTGCTGAGAAGATTTTATTTAAAGAAACTCAATGACCACATCAGTATTTTCCCCTCTCAGTCTGGCCTAAGACATAACTGCTTTGAGAAATCTTTTCTTTGCTTAAAATCTTTCTCTGATTAAAAACTCCCCTTCTCTGAATGCTGTGACAAATCCTATATAAATCCTATGGTACTGGATTAAAGTTAGAAATATCAGTATGAACTCCTGTTTATTATAATGCATATTTGGATAGCTAGCTACAGAAATACAGATATCTCTGTATACCTGCATTAATATACATACAAATATTTTCTAGCTGTATCCATGAAGAGCAATGAACATACCTAGTACCCAGATTTTGGTTTCTAAATATCATTTCCTGATAAAATAGCCCAGGGCTTCTTGGAGAAATGGCTGATTCTAAGACTGGGAGAGGAAAATACAAGAGGAACTGAGAGCATCTTTTGGTGCCAGAAAGTAAGGAAATGCTCAAGAATAAAAAAGTACACTAAAAGGACACAGAAGCCAATCTGAAAGAACCTCTAATGGCCAAAGGTAGGCAAATAAAATAGCTGCTTTTCTTGGGGCAGTTGGAAAATGTGCAGAATAACTGAGGAGCCAGAGAGTCTGGTTTTGTTGTGGTAGTATTGCACTTTCATTTCTAGGAGCATTGACTAATAATAATAATAAATCTTCCATGAGGATATGGACTGCTTACATCGTATCATTATGCTTTCAGTTAGGTGATGCTAACACTGGAAGAAGTCCAAGATTTCACTGAAAGGTCTTCTATGTGTCCAGAATATAAATCCGTATTAACAGGGCTTCATCATGATATTTCTTAAATTATGTTCTTGATAGCAGTCATTCAAGAGAGCCTCTCAGCTTTTAAATGTGCCAGTAAGGTTAAAAAAGAAAATCCAAACATTGGTCAGGTATGGTGGCGCATATCTGTAATCCCAACACTTTGGGAGGCTGAGGTGGGAGGATCACTGGAGCCCAGGAGTTTGTGACCAGCCTAGGCAACATAGTGAGACCCCCTCTCTACAAAAAATAAATAAAATTAGTCAGGCGTGGTGATGCGTGCCTGTGGTCCCAGCTACTCAGGAGGCTGAGGTTGGGGGACCACTTGACCCTGGGAGGCTGAGGCTGCAGTGAGCCAAAATTATGCCACTGCACTCCAGCCTGGGTGACAGAGGGAGACCCTGTCTCAAACAAAACAAAACAAAAACAACAAGAAAACACAAATATTTAACCTAGCTTATATAATAAGAGAAGAAAACACCTATATCAGTCAAGTTGGACTTCACTACCTGATACTGCTACATAGAAGAATGACCAATAGGAGCTTAGGTTTTAGGCCTTACTCAGTTGACTCAGCACCCCACAGACCCTCAGATGAAACAGTTCACCTTTCTTGTCTCCCCACATCAGCTTTCCTGAAAAATAATGGACAAGTAAAAAATGTATGCATTTAAGGTGTACACTGTAATGTTTCAAAACGTGGATACATTGTGAAGTGATTACCAAATCAAGCAAATTAACATCCATCACCTCATATGCTCACCATTTCTTTAATGTATGGTGAGAACACTAAAGATCTCTTAGCAAATTTAAGTATACAATACATTATAATTAACTATAGTTACTATGCTATATATTTGATCACCAGAACCCATCTTATAACTGAAAGTTTGTATCCTTTGATCCAAATCCCCACATTTTTCCTAGCCACTGACAACCACCATTCTACTCTGTTTCTATGAGTTCAACTGCTTTAGACTCCACATGTAAGTGAGATCATACAGTATTTTTCTTTCTGCACTGGCTTATTTCACTTAACGTAACGTCCTCTAGGTTCATCTGTGTTTCTGCAAATGGCAGGATTTTCTTCTTTTTTAAGGCTGAATGGTATTCCCTTATGTATACATACCAGATACACATACATAAGGGAATATATATATGTATCTGGCACGTATACATAAGAGAATACTATTTTTTACTCATTCATGTATATGTACCAGATACATATAAATAAGGGAATATATATATGCATCTGGTACATATACATAAGGGAATGCTATTTTTTACTCATTCATCTCTCAGTGGACACTTAGGTTGTTTTCATATCTTGGCTATTATAAATAGTGCTGCAATAAACATGGGAGTGCACATATGTCTTTGACATACTGATTTCAGTTCTTTTGGATATATACCCAGAAGTGGGAGTGCAGGATCATATGGCAGCTCTATTAGTTTTTTGAGGGAATAGCCATACTGTTTTCCACAGTGGTTGTACCAATTTACAATCCCAACAACAGCGTACAAGGGTTCCCTTTTCTCCACACCTTCATCATCACTTGTTATCTTTTGACTTTTTGACAATAGCCTTTCTAACAGATATGAAGTGATATTTGATTATGGTTTTGGTTTGCATTTCTATGATGATTAGTGATGTTGAGTACCTTTTCACATACTTTTGGACATTTGTTTGTCTTCCTTGGAAAAATATCTACTCAGGTACTTTGCCCATTTAAAAAAATCAGGTTATTTGGTTTTTGTTTTTGTTTTTTGGTTTTTGGGTTTTTTTTTTGCAACTGAGTTGTTTGAATTTCTTATATATTTTGGATATTAGTCACCTATTAGATATATGATATAAGATGAAATAGCAAATATTTTCTCCCATTCTCTAAGTTGCCTTTCCATTTGTTGATTGTTTCCCTTGCTGTGCAAAAGCCTTTTAGTTTGATGTAGCCCCATTTGATATTTTTTCTTTTGTTGCCTGTGCTTTTGAAGTCAGTCATAAACTTGTAGTTAACCTTTTTTAAACATGTATTTATCTACTTGAATAGTAAGAAGAATTAGAGAATTAGAGTGTGTGATCCCCAGATCAAGAACATGATGGATAGCTTAGCTTAAAAAAAAAAAAGACATTCTGTGGTTATAAAACATCTATAGAAGTTTCTAAACTGGGGTGAGATCAGAGATATTATGAGAGAAGTAGTCTGATGGCACAGTGAACATCGATCCAACAAGTGCAAGATGGCAGGAAGAGTAGGCCACAGTCAAGAACACTCCCACCTTCCTTTCCAAACACCTTTAATGCCTCCACCCATACTTTTAAGGTAAACTCAGACACCTTCGTTTGGCTTATACAATATTTCCTGTTCAGTCCCCAGTTTACCTCCTTTGATCCCATTATCCCAATGTGAGTATATCAGTCACGAGTTTCCATTTCTTTCTCTTGCCATGCCTTCTTTTCCTGGCCTGTGTACCTGCTACCCACTCTTCCAAGAACCCTTTTTTATTCCTTTAGCTCCCCTATTTCACCACCATTTTTCCAGGATATCTTTTATGAACCCCATTTTGGTAAGGGGACCTTGCCAGGTGCTCCTTTAGCATTGATCCTTTCCTGACATTGGCACTTGACATGCTGCATTGTATTTGGCTGTTAATTTCTGTTACCCCCCTTAGGACTGTAATCCTGAGGGAAGGGAACATGTTTGTTTTGTTGTATCCCTAGCCCCTAACCCAGTTTATGGCACCAAGATGCCCAACAAATACTTGTCAAATGAATGGACAAACTATGAATGAATGAACAACTGAGCAATATTAAATCTGAGCTAGCTTACTGAGAAGACTTTCCGAAGTCCACTCCAGAGATCTTTAATGGCAAAACCATCATGGAAATCAAATTACAAGTCACCTTTGCTATGAAGCATAAATTTTCTTTGTAGAGCTATTTTATCTCTTACATTCTGAGAAGCCCTCTGAACAGTAAGAAGAGTCTAATAGAAACTCGAGGGGAAAATCATTGACATTAAACTAGGATTTTAATGCTAGAAATAAATAATAGTAACAAAGAGCCTATTGTAACAAACCAGGCTTAATGGTTTATAACCTAATTTAATGAATTATTTTATTGACAGATCTTTCTTTTGTGCTTATATTCAAATAGCAATAGAACCATTATATAGAGTTGCTAAATATTTTAATTGCAGATTGTCATTAAATTTGTGATATCTTGTCACTTTAAATTAAGTAGAGACTTATTTGTTAAACATTTCACAGCATCTCCGTATCTTGAGTGCCTAAGAGAGCTGAGTAAGAGAATGGAGAGTTGAATGTCATGGTTGATGCCAACCAGAGTAGTCCATATGCTACTGTATGCATCTACAGTTGACCTGCACATATCGGGTGATGACGTATTTATTTGGTTGTCTGAGACTTCCGTTGACCAAAACAGCATCTG
Source organism: Mandrillus leucophaeus (assembly GCF_000951045.1). Classification (NCBI taxonomy): domain Eukaryota; kingdom Metazoa; phylum Chordata; class Mammalia; order Primates; family Cercopithecidae; genus Mandrillus; species Mandrillus leucophaeus. Next base: position 759,153 of record NW_012110197.1, on the reverse strand, counting down.
ACTCAACTCCACAAGCGAGCTTCTATTTGAGTGCTTCCAAAATGCCAGTAGAACGTTCACTTTAATCAGAATCTCAAGTCATACTTTAGATACAAAGGACAGAAGAAGGTATTTAACTCTTTATTCACAGTGCCTTTGAAGAATGGCATTGTTGCTAAGGAACAGCAATAGCATATTCTTCTGCAAACAATTGGTCTGCTGGGAATTCACATTACTGTTTCAACGGGCTCTCTTAAAAGGACGCAATATCTCTTTCTTCATTTGCCAGTGTAATGGCAACATATGCTGACTTCACTTCATCTATTTTGTTCAAGAGGTATCTCAGTTGAACCTTCATAAGGACAGAAGAGAAGCTAGATGGCACACTGCTCTCTGTTGTATAGTGATATGATTTTGGAAAGAAAGAATAAAAAGAGGAAATCCATCTTTATAGTTGTTTTAGAAATTGCCGTCATCTATTTGGGTTATGCCTTTGTCACAGGACCCTTGTATACAGTCATGATTTCTGTTTCACAGATAAGGCAATTCAAAGGCTTACTTTGGAGGAATGAGAATATAACTCTTAGAGCCTGGAGAACATGGAAACTTGCTGGAATTTCCAGACCCCTATTACCTGGAAAAACATGTTTAAGCTGCTCTCTGAAATGCCCTTATCTAAGCCTTTTAAAAGAGAACCAATTTAAATTTTTTCACTTTTAAAGCGCGTTGGAACCCAGCAAGCATTTCTGCCAGCTCTTAAAATTCATTCAGTGTAGCAGTTAAGGGTGACTTAATTAAAAAACAACTGACAATATCATTAAGCTGGTGAACAAAATAGAACTAATTTCAGACTGGAGTCCTACCTCTAGGCTGCAAAGAGCTTTGATTCAATATTTGGGCCTGTTTCATTTTGTACTCAGGCCACGATTTAACAATGATGGGGGTTGGTTGTGTTCTCTGTGCTTAAATAGATGGATTTTCAGGGGAAATGAATACTAACCAAAGAAAATCAACTTGGATTTGTGCAGAATCAAGTAGACCATTGTGTCAAACACTATTCTAAATAAGATGTTCTGCCGGGCGCGGTGGCTCACGCCTGTAATCCCAGCACTTTGGGAGGCCGAGGCGGGCAGTCACGAGGTCAGGAGATCGAGACCATCCTGGCGAACATGGTGAAACCCCGTCTGTACTAAAAATACAAAAAATTAGCCGGGCGTGGTGGAGGCACCTGTAGTCCCAGCTACTCGGGAGGCTGAGGCAGGAGAATGGCGGGAACCCGGGAAGCGGAGCTTGCAGTAAGTGGAGATAGCACCACTGCCCTCCAGCCTGGGTAGCAGAGTGAGACTCCGTCTCAAAAAAAAAAAAAGGTTTTTCTTTTATACATAAAACTACATGAGGCTACCAGTCAGGAAACTCAGATTTCATCTTGGCTTCCTCATAAACTGTTTGATTCCAGGCAAATGCCCTAAATTTCTTTGGAGCAGGTAGACCCTAAAGCCCCTTCCAGCCCTAAAATTTCATTATATATTAATATCTGAGTTCAGTTGGCTCAAGTGGAAGCATTTGGCAAAATTCAAAGGAAAGTAATAGCTATAACATTTAGTGAGTGCTTACCATGTATTAGACATTTTCTGTGTCTTATGCATTCTCGTTTAATCCCCACAACACCCCTATGAAATAAGTACTGTTATTATCCCACTTTTACAGTGAGGAAAGTGAGAAATTAAGTAGCATGCCCAGGTGAGTTTTAGTCTGTGGTTAGATTAAGACAGATCAGACAAGCTATCAGGAAACTAGTTTCACCATTATCACTTCTCCGTTTTATTCAGACTCTGGTGCTAATTAAGCACTTGGCTTTTGATCCTTCTAATCTTGCCCTGTGCAGGAGCACTGCATTCATTCCAGTGTTTTCAGAAAATTTCTGCCTTTGGGGAAATTATGGAAATGACTTAATGATGGAAAAATTATTTTTAGTGAATTCACAAAGAAGAACTTTCAGTGTCAAAACAAAGGCAAACAGAAGTCTGCAAATGGGCAGTGACTGTATGTAGTAAGAATGATGTGTTGTCTGTAGTGTGTGACGTGATTTGATGTGATGAAAAAGGGAAGCACATACATATATAGTCACACTTTACATGTACTTTACATGCACCATGTATTTACAAAAGCAAAAGTTTTGTATTTGCAAATGAAGGTGTATATGAAGAACATCTCCAAATGGAGTAGTCTTAAGTTCTCCATAACAATAAAGTAGTAGACTTTTCTTTTCTTTTAAAAAAATATATTTTAACTTTTATTTTAGGTTTGCGGGTACATGTGCAGGTTTGTTATATAAGTAAACTCATGACTAGGAGGTTTGGTATAGAGACTATTTCATCACCTGGGTACTTTTTTCCTGAACCTCTCCCCACTTCCACTTTCCTCTCAAGTAGGCCCTAGTGTCTGTTGTTCCCCTCCTTGTGTCCATGTGTTCTTATTATGTAGCTCCTGTTTATAAGTGAGAACACGTGTTATTGGGTTTTCTGATCTTGAGTTAGTTTGGTAAGGATAATGGCCTCCAGTTTCATCTGTGTTCGTGGAAAAGAAGTGATCTTATTCTTTTCTAAGGCTGCATAGTATTCCGTGGTGTATATATACCACATTTCCTTTATCCAGTCTATTGTTGTTGGCTATCTAGGTTGATTCCATGTCTTTGCTATTGTGAGTAGTGCTGCAATAAACATAATGTGTGCCTGTGTTTTTTAATGGTAGAATGTTTTGTATTCCTCTGGGTATATATCCAGTAGTGGGATTGCTGGGTTGAATGGTAGCTCTGTTTTTAGTTTTTTGAGGAATCACCACACTGTTTTCCACAGTGGCTGAACTAATTTATACTCCTGCTAGCAGTGTACAAGTGTTTCCTTTTCTTGGCAGCCTCGCCAGCATCTGTTATTGTTTGAGTTTTTAATAATAACCATTCTGACTGATATGAGATGGTATCTCATTTTGATTTTGATTTGCATTTCTCTACTGGTTAGTGATATTGAGCATTTCTTCATATGCTTGTTTGCCACATGTATATCTTCTTTTGAAAAGGGTCTGTTCATAACCTTTGCCTGCTTTTCAATGGGGTTGTTTTTTGCTTGTACATTTGTTTAAGCAGATTCTGGATATTAGACCATTGTCTGATGTATAGTTTGCAGATATTTTCTCCCATTCTGTGGGTTGTCTATTTACTCTGTTGATGGTTTCTTTTGCTGTGCAGAAGCTCTTTAGTTTAATTAGGTCCCATTTATCAATTTTTGCTTTTGCTGAAATTGCTTTTGGCATTTTTGTTAGGAAATCTTTGCCAGATCCTATATCCAAAATGTTATTTCCTAGGTAATCTTACAGGGTTTTTATAGCTTTAGGTTTCACATTTAGGTCTTTAATTCATCTTGAGTTGATTTTTTGTATAATATGTAAGGTGAGGGTCCAGTTTCAATCTTGTTTTTATTTTTTCTTTTATTTATTTATTTTTTCTTTTTGGTAGGGACAAAGTTTTGCTATGTTGCCCAGGCCTAGACTTAATTTTTCTAGTTTACTTCTTTCTCCTGAGACACTCAAAGTACAGGCGTGGTGTTCAGAAAATAGTGATTCTGTAGGTGTTTTACAAATCAACCAAGACAAACTTAAAAATATTTGCCTTTTATGTCTCTGCAGTAGCTGAGATACTGTGGGGAATGCAAGGAACTATGTGACAATATATCTTCAGGAAGCACAGAATTTAGAGATAGAGTACATGTGTAGTATATATGAAGAGATGAGTAGCATCAGATAACATTTAATGAATAGTACAAATAACAAGTTAGAATGTACTTCAAATTGTGGGTGCAAAGATTTGTACCACAATAGCCTTTTAACTAGAATATTATAATATGGAATTCCGAAAGCTGTTTGACTTTCTATTTATGTGATTTAAGCAAGTCACTTAATCTCTCTGAGGCTTGGCTATTTTTGTTTGTAAAATGGGATGCAGATAGAACCCAAACTACAAGGGTGGAGTAGAAATCAAATGAGGTAACAGATGAGAAAGAACAATGCAAGATTCTTACATAAGATTGTCATTTGTGATATACAGAAATGTCCACCTCTGTGCCTTTTAAGCATGTGGAGGAACTGTACTGCCTTGCCTCCTTTGTAGTTAGGTATGGCCATGTATCTTACTCTGGCCAATCAAATGTGGGCCCAAGTGGATATATGCCACTTCTAGGTGGAAGCTTTTAAGAGCCTGTGTGTGAATCACTGTTTTTCCCCTTTTATTCTCTGCCACTGGGATTGTGGAAGCAATGTGAAGCCTTAATGGACCTGGGGTCCCTTGAGTTGCCATGATGAGCAAAGCCCCCAGGTACCTGATGGTCATGTTAAAGTAGTGAGATATTGGGGTTGTTACTGCAACACAATTTCCTAGAACAGTCTGGCTAGAATGTATACCAATCATTCTTAATATTACTTGAGTACCTGGATATCCAGGTTTTAGATATGTTATACATGTGTCTGCTGCATGTTAGATTTGTTAATATCTTTGCTACCGTTAACTCCAGTTTTCCAAAAAAGATGTTGGCCTCAATCCAGTCATGTCTTTTTCTCATCTTTTCTATTAAGTATTTAAGATATCTACAGACCAGTACTAGAACTGGGCTTTTCTGTCTACTTCTATTTTTCAAAAGTTTTAATTGAAGGGAAAAGTTATTGGTCAAATAAAGACAAAGTTTTTGTGCAGGTCATAACAATATTTGGAAAAGTGGTTGAATATAATTAAAGACAAGCTACCTTTATATATATGTGTGTGTGTGTGTGTTTGTGTGTGTGTGTATACTTATATATAATATGTATATATATTTAACAAATCTGTAGTTATTACCACAAAATTAAACCTAAGTCTTACAAGTTTGGGGAAAGTAAACTCTTGCTCAGATTTTAAGTTCTTACTCTCCTTGACACCCTTTGCTCACTTAGAGAAAATTGGACCCATTTTAGAACACGTGGCCATAAACTGGTGCTTGAGAGCCACGGAAGGAGAAGCATTCTGTTTAAGCATACTTTTAACAGGTTAAGGATATCAAGTTCTCTTGGAGGGTGCCTAAAACAGAGTTACTTTATATTAAACTCTTGTCTGCATTAAAGAATATAGTAAGCATTCAGTGTAACAGTCGCTAACTCTGATGATCCAAGCCGTCAGTTGTAATGAGGATTTATGTGTATCCTGTTGAATACAGGTCTCTCAGGGTGTGTGTGAGCCAGGGGAATGAGCTCCCCCAGTTCTGGATAACAATTAGCCCAGTGTGACTCTGTTGAAAGGCTGGTTAGTGCCAGCACTACAGACTACAACATGGCCTTTTGAGTGCTTAGTCTCTTTAGACTGAACAGATTAACCCTTCTTTTTGGAGTAAAGCCTACATTGCCATATGCCAGGTACTAGACAAGTGGGTTATCTCCTTTAAGCCTCTTAACAATCCTGTGAGTCCTGTTAACTCCTTTTTATATAACAGATTCAGACAGCAACAAACACAAAAAAACAGAGGTGGGTTCTGCCCTCCATATTTATCTCTGTGGTGTCTCATGTATCTTAGAAACTGGTTAGATGGGCTGGGTGTGGTGGCTCACGCCTGTAATCCCAGCACTTTTGGAGTCCAAGGCAGGTGGGTCACGAGGTGAAGAAATCGAGACCATCCTGGCCAACATGGTGAAACCCCGTCTCTACTAAAAATAGAAAAATTAGCTAGGCATGGTGGCATGCACCTGTAGTCCCAGCTACTTGAGAGGTTGAGGCAGGAGAATCACTTGATCCCGGGAGGCGGAGCTCACAGTGAGCCAAGATCGCGCCACTGCACTCTAGCGTGGTGACAGAGCAAGACTCTGTCAAAAAAAAAAAAAAAAAAAAAGAAATTGGTGTGAAATAGATTGACTTAAGGAAGCAAACCTTTTAGTTCTTTGACATCTTTGACATTTGTTTCATAGAAAATCAAAAAATGCCAGAGTCAAAGAGAAACTGCCCATCATTCTGCCATGCATGGTGAAATGTGATTGAACTTTGGCATGCAGTCCCCTTCCTGAGCCTAAGTTTGTGCAGTGTTTGTGGCCGAAGATGTGAAGGAGCAACGTCCATCTTCCAGCACTACTTGGAGAACCCAGTATCTCAAGGATGAGGGACAGGAGATTTAATTTAGTTAAATAGTCAGTCATGAGAGGAGCTATCACAAAGTTTAATGTCCATGGTTACTGTCTCCTTTGGCCTTTCCCACAGCTGGCTAATGTCATCCACTTGCCAATCAAGGTTTGTGAATAGGTGGCTAACACAGCAGAATAATAGCTCAGGCCGTATGTATGTTTAGCAGGCTGTAAAAATTCCCACCCTTTCCCATTCAGGGAAAGTGTCACAAGCTTGCTATATCTGTTGGTGAATGTGATGAATCACCCAGAGAAGGAGAGCAATAATGCAGGCTTTCCATATAAAAATGGAGAACATTACATTCATTGTCTCCCCAGATCTTCACTCGTGACATCTATGGTTTCTGATAGATCATCCTCTATGATTCCCCACTGTTGTAAGGAAGTATGTGAGCTGCTCTGTGTGTCCCTTATCACACCAGTCGATATGATGAGTAGGAATTTATCACTATGATGTACTTCATGGTTTTCCATCTATAAACTAGTTTTTATTCTAGTTTTGCTAATCTAGTTAGGTAAGTCTCCATGGCCCATTCCCCTGGAATTTAGCTATTTTAAAACATTAGTACACCTGTCATCTGTGTATTTCTCTTTCTTCTCTTTGGCTGCATTTATCCATGCTCTAAGTAGCTAACTTATTTTCCTCCGTTCACTACAAAGGATCCACCCCTTTGATGACCTGATCTTTGAGGGCTCCTATACCTTACTCAGTGTCTTTCTGGTATAATTTTTTTCCAGGAGCAGCACTACAGGTTTGCGTTCAGATTTAAGAAGCCCACTATGATGATGATAACCCGTACATACCTCTAACTCTGGGCCAGGGACTGTTCCACATGTTCATGTTAACTTACTTCTCATAGCCCTGTGAGCGGATATTGTTGTTACCTGCAGTTTTCAGATGAGGGAGCTGAGTCACAGAGATGTTAAATGACTTATGCAAGGTCACACAACTGTTAGTGGCAGATCTGGGACTTGAAGCCGGGCAGTGTGGCTCTAGGACCTCTCTCCTTTAACTGCTCCTCTGTGCCCATCCCATATCCCTTCATTCTGTTTTCATTTTCACTTTTTTTTTCTGAACTTTTCTTCAGAAACTATGTGAAATCTCTTTCTGTTTTGTCCTACTTTGTTTAAGAGGACCCAGCAAAGATGCAGAGAGAATGTAATGGCTTTGCTCCTGATGTCACTGCGAGTAAGAATCCATGTTGAGAAGCATGGGGAGAGGCCAGAATCAAGCAGAACATGCTAGGTTCACAGTCACCTTCTTTGTTGACAGACGCCTTCTCTGTGGAGGGCTACAGGGTTTTCCTGTGGTGTGCTTAAGAGGGGACTGACTTTCTAGCCCGTCGGAGGCATAAGGCACCCTCCAGGGTAGGCGGGCTTCCTTTAGGGCTGCTGCTTCTCTTGTGGATCACTCAGACTCAGTTATAAGTCCTCAGAGCTGGGTCTAGAAAGCGGCGCTGGTGGGAGAAGAGGAACTGATGCTGCTCAGTGGAATCACATGAGGAACCAATAGCAATGTTTCCTTGGTTAGTGGGTCTGGGTGTGAGACTGTGAGAACGTGTGTGTTCCCAGTCCTCAACATAGCCACACCTAAGGAGTTGGCCTTGGGTCTAAATGACGTTCTCTGTTCCTCTATCAGGAACCAGACAAGGCCTAAGTTCCACTCTGTGTTTGTGAAATCACTGAGTCCTAGGACTCATTCAGATTGAATGCTGCTTCTCTAGGTTTAGGTTAAATAAGTATTTTAGCCTTGGATGCTGGAGCCAGATTTATTGCAATAGGGCATAGCCAGGCTGGCCTGGCCACCTTGGGCTGCCACTTTCAAATGCTTTCCATTTACATAAAAATTGATGGAGCTTCTCCCAGGGTAGATCTAATCAGTTGGCAATTCCTTGCTGTCACTGCTAACCTGTCTGTGCCTTCAAACCTCTGTTGACTTTGAGGACCTATCTGCCTACTTTCTGCAAGTCACTTAGCCTAGCCATCCTGCTCCACTTCTTATGTATCTGGTAGCTGGATCAGTCCAGCATCACCTTTGGTGCCAAACTTTTGTCCTTGTGCAATTCTGTAGACTTCTTTGGGGGGTAGTTTAAGGATTTGATGCAAAGCATGATGTCTGACATTGATATTACACTGTCACCTGAGCTCCTGTAATGGCCTCCTAACTGGCCCTCCTGCTTACACACCCCTCCCCACAACCTCCAAAAGCAGTTTTCTACCTATTGCTAACATGATCTTTTAAAAATGAACATTCCATCATATCAGTTTCTTACTTAAAATCCTCCAGTGACTTCTCAATTTTTGGCATATTGAATAAAACCCAAGCCTGCATAACCCCACATGATCTGGTCCCACCTCTACCTTAGGCACCATTTTGTACCAGGCCCTTTTGATTCAGCCATACCGAGCTTCTGTTTTCATACTTCAAGTACTTGCATTGGCACTTGTGTACACGCAGTTTCTGCTTCCTGGAATGCTTGTCCATTAATCTTACAGGGCTGGCCTCTTCACACCATCAGCTCTCATCTTAACATCCTCGAGAGGCATTCTTTCATCACTCAGTCTAAAGTAGCCACCCTGTCACTCTTTCTGCCTCTTGTATATTTGTCTATTGTCTCTCTACTCTCCTTAGAAAATAAGCTCCATGAGGCGGGAACCTTTCTTGTCCTATTCTGTTGTATCTCCAATGCCTAGAATAGTGCCTGGAACATAGTAGGTAGGTGTTCGATTAATAGCTATTGAATGAATAAATGATATATGGTAAGTGCTCAATAAATGTTAGCTATTATTATTATGTTAGATAAAAACAAAAATGTGAAAATATAACTGGGGTTCCATTGAGTCCTGATTCTTTGCAGTGATATGTTCAAAGAAACGACTGTGTGGCAGAAAAATATGACTAAAAGCAACTAACATCTTTACTCATCCCCTCAAAAAAAAAAAAAATGCCCACAGTGAGAGGGTGTATTTTTCACCTATAACAGAACTTGCTGAAATCTTGTCTCGCCATTTCTGATACAGTATTCAACACACATGGCAACTCTGCCAACTCTGTCTTTCTGTCTGTTTGCCAACCCCCAACCAAAGAGCTCCTCGAAAACCTGGCTAAGTGCCTTCAGGTGCTGTTGTTACCTCTTTTTTGGCCCCAGTTTCTAAATCAGCATTCAGAAAAGGTTAGGAGTCACATTAGGCACATTGGAACCTAGAGTGAAGTTGCGGGTGGTGAAAGTGAGGCTGGAAATACTCAGGTTGATAGTTTTTTAACCTGCTAGACATATAGCAAAAAAAAATAAAAATAAAAAGGGAAACTGATTAAAGATCTGAGTGTATTCTAAACTGAATAGTACTTAAGACTATCCTAAACAGCTGTACTTATGGAGCATTGAATCATAGATTTTTTTTTTCAGATATATGAAAGTTAGATCTCTTTAATCTTGGTTTCCTGCTACAAAGCTTTGAACCCAGAATAGAAGGAGATCTCTACTATCACAAAGCTTGTGCATTAAAACCATTTGTTTACTCTATAGGTCCTCCCTCGGAACCTTATTGACATGACATGCTCTATTATTTTGTTTGTAACTACTGTAGGTTAGAAACTGGACCTCAAAGGGAAGGGGAACTATTAGAGACAAGGAAAAGAACATGATACTAGTCAGCCTGAGTGAGCAGACCAAGATGAAAAATGATCTCACTACACAGTGATAACAGTGACCCTGATTCCTAAGGTGGGAGTCAGATTAAAGACAGCAGTATGTCCTGGTCACTTTTTATCTCTGAATTGTTTCTCCAGAAGCGGGTTCTGGCTTCCAGAGCCATCAGTGCCCTCTGTTCAGCCTTCTTATGTCCAGCACACATTTGCAAGACAGACCTTTAAGATTAAAGGATGTGGTCTTGGAAAAGCAGATCTTTACTGTGCAAAATATCCAGGTCTGCCAGAGCATCTTTTCTGAGCCCTTGGCTTCATTAATACACTGCTCCAACCTGCTGACCTCAACTGACTCATCAGGTTATAAACGGACTTGGGAATAGAAATTATTTCCCTGGGGGATCCCAGTTGTATAATAGCTGTCATTTGTATGCAGTAAAATGATTTGCAGAGTAGCACAGCTCAGAGTTCCCAGCTGCATTCTGTCTGTTTATTTTTGGCAGCATATGAAACAGTTTGCTGGGTATGTGGTTTCCAAAAGGTAACATGGGCATAAGAGTAACATCTGGGGCTGGCGTCTTCTTCCACCGCATATAGATTTTAGTAGGAAGTCTGCATCTAAGGAATTTGAGTTTAATGTCTGTTGCTTGCTTTCTAACTGCATGCCTGTCAGTTCTCCCTTGCTTTTACTGGCCACAGTCTTGATCCTCTCAGCTGCCATCTCCCAGAGAGTGCCAAGATAAAGAGCTCCACATAAATATTCATGAGGGAAAGAGACTCAGGAAGCAGAGGACAGGTTGGGGAACCCTTTATTCCAAGATGGGCTACTGGCTTCTTGCCTTACTTTCTTTTACCTCTCTCCATCCCCCCTAGAGTAAATTAACTTATACACTGGCCATTGTCTTCCCTGTCCAGTGGGGAAGGGGCAGGACAGTGTGGAAGGCAACAGCCAAGAGAAGTGTGGGAACTACACATGTTCCCCTGGGATGGCGTGGTGTTGTCCAGCCAACTTATGCCACTGAAGGGTGCATTGTCCAAATAGTCCTTATATACCATAGGGGTCAAGGAGGGTGTAATGAGGAGAGCCAGAGAATCACAAGTCATAATAGCTGTTCTGGTGGACAGCAGAGGGGCAGAGGAAGGAGAGATGCTCTTGTTTGCCCTAGCCAGGCTAGTGGGGACTGTGACTTGGGGACAGTTATACAGGGGCTCATACTCCTTCCTTTAACCCCCTAAACCTTTCTGTACCAGAAAATCAGATGTAAATGAACTACAGCTGCAGCCTTAAAGACTATGGAGAGAGGGAGGATATTTTAGACCTCTGTGCCTCACTGAGAGCTGGGAGAGTTGATGCTCAGGGGCCTGAATCTATGAGTCTTCTGATAATATTGCCACTGGGTGTAGCATCCTCTTCTTATTGTCATCTTTCTCCTCCCTCTGCATTGAAATCATCCCTAGCCACTGAGTTTCCCACAGCTTAGGCTGCTGGTAAAGGCCCCAGTTTGTTCCACACTTAGTTGTTCTCTGACAGCTACTTGTCTCAGTCTCAAGTTCCTGATTTTCAGTTTTCACAATATTCTGAGATGGGATCTTGCCTATTTCTACTTGCCTTTACCCAGGTTTCCATTTTATAACTTCCTGTCAAGATACAAAGTCTGATTAACCCTTCATAATATTGTTTTCTCTTTGTAAGCAGTAGAATTGAACTCTTAAATCAGATCAATTTATAGAACAGCCATCACAGCCATCTCTGTGTCTGCCTTTGCATGGACTATGTTTAGTGCCATTTTCTACTATATGACAAGAATACTTTTATTAATCTCAGCAGACAAGACCAAGTGTCAAGTCACAGCAAGGGTGATGGGAGCCAGGATTTCTTACTGACTCGACTGAACACCTCTGACTAAGGATAGTTCTTCAGGTAGCTTTAACACAGTTTCTAGCCTAGCCTATCTCCTGAACCTGATAATTTGAATAAGTGGGGAGTCTCTAAGCTGGACACCGAACACCCTGTGTATATGATTGGTGGGTCTGAATGAAAATGTTTGTATTGGAGCTGGAATGGCAGGAGACAGTGTGATATAGTAGAAGGAACACTGAACTTGTAGTGAGAATCTTAGGTTTGGGAGTGTCCTTACTCTGCCGTCTTACTGTCCACATGACGTGGTCAAAACATTTAACCTAATGTTCAGCTGTTCATGAATCCTGTGTACCAGACACTGTGTTTGGCACTGCTGACACAATGGTGACTGTGGCAAGATCTTGCAGCTAAATGTGACAACCCTGGCTATATTAGGGGGCTCTTGTGACCCTTGAATGAGATAATGTTAGGGGATTCTCGTGTACCTTAAATGATAGAAGAGTCACTTCTTTTGTGAACTTTAAATGTTCACAAGAGAGGTCTCATTTTTACTGGAAAAAAACATTAATAATATACATAATTTAAAGTCCACATGGGAAAGCATTAATGTATCCAACCAGAGCACCGTATTGAAAAAAGTGCATAGCTGCACAGATGGAGAATAGTGGCAAAATATTTTTCACACATTTGTACACTTACAGTAACAAAGTATAAACACTACTGCCTTTTATCCAAGGAATATAAGTACTTATTAAAAATAAATTATATGAAACACCATTTGATTCTCTTAGAAGCTATTCTCCTGTGTCATCATTGAACACCCAGAAAGACTACAGGCTTATAAAGAAACATCTCTATTTACATGGTGTATATCTGTGTCACTCTTCAGGGTCAAAAGAGAAGCAGAGCAGAGTGGCTGTAAGGCATGGATTGAGGACAATCTTCAGACCACCCTTTCCTGGTGAGGAGGGGCTTTGTGAAGGCTTATGTTCTCCTTTGGAACCTAAAAGGCAGCCCTCAATATCCTCCTGAGGGACTAAATGCCAAAGGGAGATTAGGCCTGGGCAGACTTAAATGCACTACACATTGGATGATTCAAAGTGACAGAGAAGAGCATTTTAAAATTATATACTGTAAGACAGATTACAGATCTGTAAAAAGACAATGTCCTGTTAAAAACTCCTCATGATGTATTGGTAAGTGGAGGAAAAAAAAAGAGAGACTATAGACTGTTTTGTGCAAATCTCACTTTTTGGAAAAGGAAGTATTTGCAGGTTTATATGTATCTCAGTCTGTTTTGTCACTTTAATAAACACACAATTTATAAATTTAGAAAAGGAGAAGAGACTTTATTTCTTCTTAAGAATTATAGCCTGCAAGGTGGCCCTCCCACAGGCTGAGAAGCCTGCCTCTGACAAAGACCTACTTCGAAAGAGGTGGGTTTGGGATGGGAGCTTTGTGCTGAACAGGTTGGCTAAACATACATGTTGAACAGGCTACAGAAGGGGCTATGAATATTCATAGGTGAATATGTGGTCCTAACACATGTGTATTGGACAAACATGCATATAACATATACCTATGTTCACCTTGGGGTAGACACTTAACATTTAAATGTAATTACAATTAGGCCCTATATATCAAAAGGTCTTTTCGGGGCATGAAGGCACCCAAGTGGGCAACATCTGTGAACCAGCAGAATCAGTCCATGGTTGCTGGTCTTCTCATCAGGAGAAAGTTACTGAAACCAGTCTTGTCCATTAAAGCTGTATTTATGGCTGATAGAAGAGGGGTTCAGTTAGCATCTGTGAGCTGGATGAGTTGTAATTGTTTATACCAAGGCCAGTGTTTGTGTAGCTGCTAGGGAAAAAGGAAAACCTTGTGACAATTAAAACATAGTTCATGTTGGAGGGTGGGGTTGGGAGGAGGGAGAGCATCAGGAAGAATAGCTAATGGATGCTGGGCTTCATACCTAGGTGATGGGATATTCTGTGCACAAACCACCGTGGCAGACATTTACCTATGTAACAAACCTGCACCTGCACCCCTGAACTAAAAATAAAAGTTGGAAAAAAATCATTTATTTTACTCATAAATAAACATAGTTTATTTATTCCAAGGGTAGGAGTGTGTGACTTAACCCTTTCCTGGCATAGCCTTACATCTTGTTTATAATTTGGTATCTTAGTGCCACACAGAGTCTGTTTTGTCAGTCTTATGATCCCTATTGTGACATTAATGCTGGTCGGTTGTGTCTAAACTGCAAAAGGGAAGGGATGTCATGAGGCATGTCTGGCTTCCCATCCCATCCTGGCTGGGAACTCAGTTTTAAGATTTTTATGGGGTTACCTTGGCCACAAGGGGGCCTATTCAGTTCGTTGTGGGGGCAGGTAGGATTTTATTTTTGGTTTACACACTATAACAGAATACCACAGACTGGGTCATTTATAAGGAAAAATGTGTTTCTTACAATTCTGGAAGCTGAGAAGTCTAAAGTTAAAGGGCCCACATCTAGCAAAGGCCTTCTTGCTACATCTTCACATGGCGGAAGGTTGAAGGGCAAGAGAGCAGGGGAGAGAGAGCTGGGAGAAGGGGATTGAACCCATCCTTTTATTAGGAACCTACTCCTGAGATAACAGCATTAATCCATTCATGCCCTCGTGACCTAATCACCTCTTAAAGTTCCCACCTCTCAACACTGTTGCGTTGGTGATTAAGTTTCCAACGCATGAACTTAGGGGTCACGTTCAAACCATAGCAGTATGCAATATTAACTTTGTTTATCGTTGGATGATATAGTTCTGTACTCATCTTTGGACTTTCTGTATTTTCTAAGCTTTGTGCAGTAAGCGTGTATTTCTTTTGTAGTCAGAAAAGTAATTATTGTAAACAAAATCCTATTATAAACAGAACCCTAAAATATTATCTATATGGGAAAGGGACTATGTTGTTCATTATTTAATTCCTGGTGTCCGGACTATGCATGGAATCACATGAGAGAGCTTGTGAACGCTGCAGATTTCTGAGCCTCAGCACTAGAGATGCTGGCTGATTCAGTTGTTCTGGAAGATGAGGCTGCCAGGGAAAATGGAAGCAGATTCTAGAACAAGTCATACTACGGAATATTATCAAAGCTGTCATTTCCCATATAACTCCAGGTTTTATTATAACCTGGGACAAAATGTGTACCCCAATTGAAAATTATCACTATAGCCTTCCCTTCATCTTAGCTCCAGTTGTTACCCTACCTGAGAAGAATGTATCTAGTTCAGTTTCCCCTGAGATGCTTTTCAGGCTCTGTGGGACTTAGAAAAAGCAATTATCTATCAAATACCAGATGGCTGTGTAGATTAGCCCCAGTGAGTAAAAACACAGTGATGCGAACAAAAGATGGTGATTAGCTGGTTGAATAACAACAGACCATCTCGGCGCAGATGTACTGGAAACAAGGGCGGGATCAGATACTATCGTTTTTGTTTTCTTGGGTTCATTAACAATGCATTCATTATTTCAATACTGCTCTGATGTTAACAGAGAGATAAGGAGAGGGGGATAACTTTTACACCACAGCTTTCTCATTTTTATTAAAATAACATTTCCTTAAAACTTCATGGTAAGAGATGACTTAATGTTGTTTTCCATCTGGTTGTAAAGAATAGTAATGTGTACTTCCTGGGATATTAAAAAAAAAAAAACGAAAATTCCAAACTAAGCGTTTTTAGCTCAATTTATGTAACTGTTATAGAAAAACTAATATTCCAATAATATTCACATTGTCCACGTATGAAAACACAGGACTAAGTTGTATAAAACAGAAAAGACAATGGAGGCCACCCAAATGTTTTAGGCCATCTTTCTGGTTCTGTTCAGTTAAAAAAAATAATAAATTT
The DNA here is from genome assembly GCF_000951045.1 of Mandrillus leucophaeus. Classification (NCBI taxonomy): domain Eukaryota; kingdom Metazoa; phylum Chordata; class Mammalia; order Primates; family Cercopithecidae; genus Mandrillus; species Mandrillus leucophaeus. The sequence continues at coordinate 743,588 of NW_012110197.1, read as the reverse complement.
TCTAAGATGCTACCTATTCAAAACCCTGCTGTAAACTCTAGGATCTCCCAACTCTCAGCTAAGGTATGAGTGAAGAGAAGAAAAATCACAGGTTTAAAGCATGGTTAAACCAAAACTAGTAAAATGTGGTACCAAAATTTTAATTGTAAAAATACTTAGTTTCAAATGTAGCCAATATTTAGAAACACATTAACACACTCTAAGACATCATCCAAAAAAAAAGCATTTAGATATTGGTGGTGTACAAGCACTAACCATCATTTTACTTCAAGAAAGAAATGGTCAAAATATTAAAGCCAGAGTTTTAAAAAGATCAAAATCTGTTAAAATATACTGCTTTTTTTAATGAAAGAAGAAACATATCTCCAAGGTGTGATAGGAGATATATCAGTATATGTCAGTTAATATATATTTCTAGGAAAAGATGCCTTCAAAAATACAGTTATTGTTGCTGAATTGTGGTGGTTTAATTTTTTGACAAATGCATTATCTTAGGCGTGGTCAGTTTGATTTGCCTACCCCTAGAGGATCAATAGTTAAACCCCATATCACCCAGCCTATGTTCCTAACATTCAGACATGTGATGAAGATGAGGCAACTAAAAGCAGTTATCATTAGCAAGATGTATCACTGAAAGGCAAGCTGGTCATGAGTAGATATTTTTTCATTGTTTTATTTACTCTTTTGTGAGCCTGAGGTCATTGGTTCTACCTAACTTCTCTCTCTGACATTTAGATAATTCACCACCAGATAGATGGTGATGGTGATGGTGATGACTGGCTTTCCGTTAATCTGTGTATTGACATTGTAGTTTGTCTACCCATAATAGGTACATGAAAGAAGTTAGCAAAGCTATAGTAGAAATGGATGCGTGTGATGTGCTTTCAGAGAGTATCAGTTTTGCTTAAGGATGTTAGGGGAACAATAATATAAACAAGTTTTATTGCTAGTATATAATTTTAAAATTATATTTATATTAAAGTCATGTTACCTATTGTGGAATATAAAGCAAAATATGCATGTATCTTTAAGAGATGGAGTCTTGCTCTGTCACCTATGCTGGAGTGCAGTGGTGCAATCATAGCTCACTACAACCTCAAACTCCTGGACTCAATTAATTCTCCTGCCCCAGTGTCCCAAATAGCTGAATACAGGTGCACACCACCATGGGCTCAAAATACACATTTTTGTAAAGATGAAACAGGAGATTTCAAGGACATTTCCTGCTTAGAGAAGTCACTTTCCACTGTACCTCAGGACTCCAGAATGTGGGATTAAGGTGATATATATTAGTTCACTCACATCTTTTATTAGAGACTCTTCTATAAAAAGATTTGAGAAGCACTGCATGGGGCAGGAAGAAAAAGACCATAAAATTTACTTAAATAGATGTCTACTCAGTTACAGTTATGAGAGGACTCCATTAAGTTATATATTTTTTGAAAAAACCTAACTCTTAAATGAGCCAAGCGTAAATCACTAATTATTCTATTTATGAGGATTCAGCGTTTAGAGAATAAAGAAGCACCAATGGCTACCTTCTCACGATTTCCTGATAAAGAACCACGAGTCTCTCATTTATCTACTTTAGTGTCTCATTTACCACTTTTGATGTGAAAAGTTCCCATGATTTATACATACCTAGACCCTTGCTGCTAAAGATTCTCTACATGCTTTGATGATAATGATTATAATGATAACCCATCCATAATGTTTACTGCATGCCAGACACTGCTCTAAGGTTTTTGCATTTAACCCTCACAGCAACCCTGTGAGATGCAGTTGTCCTCGTGTTTTCATTTTACAGATGAGGAAACTGACTCAGAGAGAGTTAAGTAATTTTTTCAAGGGTGTGTAGCTTACAAATAGTAGAACAAAGATTGGACCCTGGACAATCTGGTTCCAGACTCCTGTTCTTAAACATTACCTTTTCCTGCTTCTTATCATAGAAAGTATTAGATGTTTACTGTTTACAAGGCTAATATTTATGAGGTCATTAGAAATGATGTTGGAAAACTGCTTTGAATCACATAAGTAGCTACTAACAAATGAGGATCTAGTAGAATTTGACAATAATTACATGGTAGGTGCCATTTGGCTAATAAAGAAAATAAAATGAAGCCCTGAAATAGATTTTTTAAATTACTTTCATTATGGTTGTGCCATGCACATCTTGTGTGAAGTAAAGGATGCTGCTTGGTGCTCTTGGGCAGGGTTTTTTTGTGTGTGCTTTTTAAAACTTTATGTCAACACAACTATGCTTACAGAAATATGCTCATATTGGTTAATAGAATACAACTTAGGTTTAACTTACAATACACAATGTGGACCAAAAACTTGGTACATGGTTTAAGATTTTTAAAAAGGACATGCAATCTGATGTATTTTTATCTATTACCAATTGATATGGTTTGGCTGTGTCACCACCCAAATTTCATCTTGAATTCCCATGGATTGTGGGAGGGACCCAGTGGGAGGTAATTGAATCATGGGGGCAGGTCTTTCCCATGCTGTTCTCGTGATAGTGAGTAAGTCTCATGAGATCTGATGGTTTTATAAGGGTGAGTTTCCCTCCACAAGCTCTCTCTCTTTGCCTGCTGCCATTCTTGTAAGAGGTGACTTGCTCCTTCTTGCCTTCCACCATGATTGTGAGGCCTCCCTAACCATGTGGAACTGCAAGTCCATTAAACCTCTTTCTTTTGTAAATTGCCCAGTCTCAGGTATATCTTTATCAGCAGCATAAAAACAGTCTACCACACCAATGTAAAAAAGATGAGATCCTTCATCAAATGCTGCTCAAGAAGGCAGCGAAAAGAAGGCAGCAAGAACCTTGAGAAACTTAGCTTTGGTTTGCCTCAGAAAAATAACATGTGTTGTACTGCATAAGTTTATAAAATTGGTGCAACAAAACATTGTAATATTTCAATGACAGTTTAGAAAGTTCAGTAACTAACGGATATGGAATAGGGTGGGAGGAAGCCTATGTACACATGTGAAATTTGTAAAAGCTATCTGATTTAGATAATATTGCATATAGGTTGTAAATCTACACAAACCAAGACTCAGATCATTTCTTCAATCTGAATTAACACTATCTGTTCATCTGCTGAGGTCAACCAGAAAACTGGGCACACTAGCTGTTAAGTTTTTTTGACTTATGCAAAAAAGAAAATTAAATTTCTTCTTCAACTTTTCAGTTCAGAAGTGAAGGTATATTACAGACAAGGTATTCATTCCATTGTCAACATTCATGGGCTAGCATGCAATGTGGTCTACCTGGGTCTTAATTTGTATCAGCACTCATATGCAAAATGGTCTCCAAAGTTAATGACCACATGACTTTAGAAGTGACTCTAAAAAATAAAATGGCCCTTCTTAGAAGAATAGAGCAACGCATCTAGCCATACTTACAAGCCTTATCAAAAAAAAAAAAAAAATGCAGCCCCTTGTGAATTACACCTCAATTTTAAAAAGTAGCCTCAATGTAAGAAGCAGCTTTGAAAAAAAGAGAAGAACATATAACTTAAAATATCTTGAAAACCATTATGAATATAGGTTCAAAAGATAGCTAAGAAATTCATTGTCATAAGACTCCCTTGGATTAAGGCTTATAATATATTCTAGTATTTCAAGTTTATCACTAGTTACTAAACATCAATTTATAAATAACATGTTCTTTTTTTGTTCTTTTGTCAAAAGGGAAAAATTCTAGTTTCAATTCTATCTAGTGTGGGGGAGAGGGACTAGAAAATTAAAAAATTCAAACAGTTCTATGGAAATATCACATTTTTCAAATGGAAGAACTTCCAATGGACCAGAAGTTCATACTGCTAACATACTTTTCATGGCAACAATTTTTAATAAGTACAGATACATGGCATTGAGGTTTAGAACCTAATATATGCCTGACAATTAAGTCCTTTTTTCTGGAAGAAGGCCTCAAGCCCCAATCAATTTCCAGTAACAATGTTTTTACAAATCAATGTCATAATAAGTGGTTTTAATTTCCTTCATATTTTTGTTTTTAGCAGTCTAGTCTTAAAGACTAGATTAGAATTTAGTTCAATTCCCCAGAAGGCAAATAGCTTTCCTTTTGCAATATGAGAGAATTCACAAAAAAACTTCTTCCCCAAACTAATTCCTAATATCTAATTTGTGCTTAAATGAATCTTTTTCTATACAATGTAAATGGTGACTTAGGTTAAATGTTCCCATGAGTTGTTAGAAAGATTTGACTAGCTTTATAATTTAAGTTTTAAAACATAAATATTTGCAGCTTGATCTTCTGTTGGTAGTGATTGTTGGAGCCTAGAATTCAACATTTATAAATTCCTGTTCACGCACACAAAGCACACAACATCATCATACAACTTACTCCTCATGTCCTAAGAGAAGAATCTTCTACTTCTTTCAATCTTTGGCCTCCCAGTAAATTCCAATTTCAAAGAACTTTTAACTCAAACTTCACTCTCAGATTTTTAACAAGCTTTTCACCCATACATCATTAATGCTTTCCCTAATCTTTCATGTTGTACTGACTATTGGGCAGTTTAGTTATAAAAACAAAACCAACACTCCCAAAGCACTTGATTTATTATTATCTGGAGAATTAGTGACCTTTTCTCAATTGTCTTTCGATAAAGATAATCCATATTAGATAAATTGTATGCTTGAAAGTCATCATCAGCCTTGTTATTGACACAGGAAGCTGGGCAGCATAGGAAGATGATAATGCCATGTCAGTAAAAGTATAGAGGAGGCTCATCTGTGAACCATCATCCTGTCCCAGAAAAGAAGAACCTGAGTGGTCTTACCTATGCCCCATTACTCCAGATTTCTACATTTATCTTCATCATAGGAAAAGAGAGAACTCTTCTCCAGCAATCACTAGGGCCTACATTTATTCCTTGTGACTACCATGAACTTCTTTTCCATATCAGGAAAGTGTGTGTGTGTGTGTGTGTGTGTGTGTGTGTGTGTGTGTGTGTGTGTGTGTTTAATTTCCCTCTAGTTGACATCTTTCTTCCTTAGTTCTATGCCTTTTGAGGACAGAATCTACATGGTTTTTAAATTATATATAATGTTTAGAGTCACTTCATCACTAAGGTTTCCCTTCCCACAGCCCAGATCCAGATAGAGATTGATTGCCATCTTATGAAGAAATCCCATTGCAAAGAGATTTTCAGGCACATTTAAATGGAACATATAGGGGGGTTGTCAAGGAATGAGAAAAAGTGATTATGCTTCAATAAAATTAAAATTTCAGCAGACTAGATTCAGAAGCACAAATTTTAGTTAAACCGAGGAGACGTTATTCGTTATCATCATGTTAAGCTTGGACTTTGGTAATTGGAACAGAGATTAACCAGCTAGTCAACTGAAAGTAGTACTGAGGCCAGGCTGGAGAAATTCTGTTACCAAATAGCTTAATCTGATTAAAATTAAACTTCAGCTTTTATGCTTTAGGCCCTGAAAATTTGAAGATGGTTGGCATTGAAACATAGTGAATATTCAGAGAGGTCTCTTTGCCCAGAGTATGGAGTCACAGATATTTTAAGCCAAAATGGGCCTTTGGCAATAGTCTTTGCCAGTAAGCCCCAGATCTTCCCTATCCAATAGTCTGTCCTGTAGATCTCAACCTGTCTGGGAAACCCCACCTGACTTGATCTGCCACCAAGCTGCCATTTATCTGTCAGATGTGTCAAGATTAATGGTTTCTACATGCTGGCTTTTCATTCCAATTTTAATGGAAGCAGAGTCCTTTCTTCCCAGTGGTAGATGGATTAACCACACTGCATTGAAGGCAAGGAAGGTTAACTTTTCCCTTCAGGACCAATAGTCCTAAGTCGAATGTAAAAGATGAAATTTTGCTTTGACCTAGGAAAATATATTGGTTTGATTTCTCCCTGGAGAACTGCTCTGAGTTTAAATGTGAGTAGGCTCTTTTTAAAAACCTGCTGAGTATCACACTTTAGAGAAAGCCACCTGAGATTGCAGTATGGGTTTATCACTGGGTGCACCTAAGCATTGGCAAAACATGAGAAGGGAATCCTGGGAATCCCCTGGTCATTAGGTGATAGCATACTGATGTCACGTTGAGGTCTTTATGTCTGCTGGTTTGAAGGTTCATGATAAGGCAATTTCCTTTCTTGTTTTAGTAACCTTAAACATTGGCTTATGTCTTTATGTGACCATTGTGTGCTGGAAAAACTGCTACAGCAAGCAGACCTCTTTTTTCCTTCATCCCAGAAACATAAGGCCCAGCTACAGCCTTGGTGGGATCCACCTCTCCTTTCAGGGAAGCCTTCTAGAATTCAAGGAAGACACCTCCTGTGTAATAATAGCACCCAGGTCAAAATATGTCTTGAGAAGATAGTACTTCAGCCAGTGGTGCATCTAACTCAGTTTTTTCCTCTCTGGTGCCAGCATTCTCACTGTATTGTCCAGTCCAGACATCTATATATAATAACAGATATTAGTTCTTAACTGAAGGTAGAGGAGATTTTATAATTACAAAAGTATTACAAGTTGAGTATCTCTTATCTGAAATTTTGGGGGCCAGAAGTGTTTCACATTTTGGACTTTTTTTAGATTTTGAAATATTTACATATACACAACCAGTAGAGCATCCCTGATCCAAAATCTGAAATCCAAAATGCTCCAAGGAGCATTTCCTTTGAGCATGATCTTTGAGTGCCATGTTGACATTCAAAAAAATCGCAGATTTTGGAACATTTTGGATTTCTGGCTTTCAAATTAGGGATGCTCAACCTATAGTTGGGAATGTTTGTACCATCACTGTGAAATGATAAGTAAATATATAAATGAAAACAAATAATAAATGTGTTTTCATAAATATTAAACCAATATATTTCCCTCCTCCTCTTAAAGTCTTATCTTATTCCTAAGGCATATGATTCCTAAGTCACAGTGGCCTTAGTACTCCAGTGTAGGAGACAGTGGCACTGGGGAGTGAGAAGTCTTGGTATATTTATCTTCTCCTTGGATACAGAGAAGATAAGCCTGGAGAGATCAGTTCACAGGCTTCTCTTGCAGTGTGAAGAAGTTCGGAGTCAGGAATGAAGGATGATATGATGTAAAAGAAAATTAGAAAGCCTTGCCTCTGTCCTGGCCAGGGTAAGGATGAAGAGGAAGGAGAATGAAAAGGGAGTAGAAGACAGAAGTGAGCACAAATAGCATCTCCAGAGTTCTCTGTGAGCTTTGATGTTGGGAGACTGAAGAATTCAGGAAACCACCACAGGCCCAGGCACAAGATTCTACCCTACATTCTTGTTAAGACAGAGAGTGGGCAGGAACCCTGTGCAAGGCCCTTCAAGCCCAGCTGAATCTGTTCAGTTACCATAGAGCTGGGATGCTAAGGTGAGCAGCAGCATCATAACAGATGTTAGGGCTGAATGGTGCTGTGGCACAGACTCCAGGGTCTGCAGTCAGCCACAGCTGAGGGAAGCTGAACCAGCAAATGGGAGATGGCCATACCTACTTGGGGGCATTGCAGGAAGTGAAAGAAAGGGCCAGCCTGGTATTTTACCATCAGAGGCTAAAAGGGCACATGATGACAAGGGAACAAGGACATTACTGCAGACTAGTGGATGCTAGGCAGTACAGACAAAAGAACTGGCACAGCCTACATAACTCCCAGCTCCTTGGGAGGACCAAGATACCATTATGGGAAGAGGGGATGCTATCAGAAGTCTGAATATTTTCTAAAGGGACTATTTAAATTATTAGACTAAATTTGAAACTGGCTTGGATATTTACTTAGAGTAAAAGCTGTTACATCAGATGTGATCAGAACCAATTTTTTAAAAATGATTAAGACAGAATCAGAAATAATTTATGTATATAACATTTTAATTTAATGTAAATGTACATTAGCAATATTTTAATTCAGGGCTGAGACTTTTTCTTTTCATGTTAGTTTTCCAATTAGAGTTTTGCTTCTTATTTCTTGCATAAATCATCCTTTAATGCATCAGCTACATTTCTACTTGCATTTTCTTTACTGGGCAAAGAACTCTTTAAGATACTTGCAAAGAAATTTGAGTGCAGAATCTTAGATTTCTACGTTAAAAATATTTTTTTTACCGTTGCCTTGACACCTAATTGAAAGTATTGTTAAAAAAAAACTTGCCTTAATTAAGTCTATTCAAATCATTCAACTTAGTTTTCATACAGACAACTCCCGTCAGTCATTTTTTTCTCATTTTGCAGTATTTTTAAATTATATTATGTAATTAAAAGAACAAAAGAAATGAATGTAAATAGACTTGGAGACAAAACTGACTCTTGAAAGTAGACAGTGTGGAGACATCCCAGAGAGAAACCCTGTTACCTTTGCGTTCTCAGTGTTGCGGGTAGAATCAGTCAGTATGATGTAGAAAAGAAATGAGTTAATTCAGCAAGACAGTTAAATGCAGATTGATCTCTCTAACAGCAGATGAAGGCTCAAAAGGAAAGTCCACTTCCACTTGCAGTTGACATTTTTTAAATTGTATTTAGTTGCATGTATTGTGGGTTAACTTTGCAAACCCTCCACGTATATTCTGTAATAAATAAATCAAACCATAAATTATATAGCTAATTTTACTGGGATGTTTAGTGGAACACTGATTTTTCTGCTAATCATTTTCCATTATATTCCTGATCCCATGATGGTAAACAATAAGATTTTTCTTTCTTGTCTGTAGAATTTATCCTAGATTCTACTTATACACCTCATTAAAGATCTTTTAAAATATTATCTTTATTATCATATTTGTTAGAAAGCTTGTTTCCTGCCACAAATTCTCCAGAAGTATCTCTGCTCTGAAAATAAACTAAATAGGAGAAGGTGTTTTAAGCCACTTTTGGTGGGAAAAGTAACTTCCTAATTGGGGTCCAAGCTAGAAACAGTTGTTTTCCCATTGAATGGACACGTGGATGCTTTTGGTTTAACTACTGCAGTTCTCTCTGCCCCTTACCCTGCCTTCACTTTTGCCTATCTCCAAAGATGCTGTTGTTTAACTATTTCATGTCCAGTACCATACAGGCTTCTCCCGCTCTATGCTCAGATATCATTTACCCATCTAATAGCCTAATCCCAACTCTCTGTGGCCACCTGAGTCTGCAGTGGAGCAGGCTGAAGGGAGAGTTTGTAAGCTTCTTGACATTTTGCCTGTGTTTGTTCACTGTCAGGTTTATAGAGCCAAAAATTCTACAGACCAACCCCTGGCCATGGAGCAGGGAGCAGGACTTCAGTGAATGCTCATTGATTTCTCCAGCTGTCAGAAAACTTGCACCCAGGAATGAGCAGGTGCCTCCACTGCCTTTGGCCAATGAATTGGGAACCTTGCATTTCTTTTCTTTTCTTTCTTTTCTTTTCTTTTCTTGTCTTTTCTTTTCTTGTCTTTTTTCTTTTCTTTTTTTTTTTTTTTTTGAGATAGAGTCT
>NW_012110197.1:719644-734090 GCF_000951045.1 Mandrillus leucophaeus | reverse complement strand
TAGCCAGGATGGTCTCGATCTCCTGACCCCGTGATCCGCCCGTCTCGGCCTCCCAAAGTGCTGGGATTACAGGCTTGAGCCACCGCGCCCGGCCTTTTCTTTTTTTTTTTTCTTTAGACAGAGTCTTGCTCTGTTGCCAAGGCTGGAGTGCAGTGGCATGATCTCAGCTCACTGCAACTGGTACCTGCCAGGTTCAAGTGATTCTGCTGCCTCAGCCTACCCAGTAGCTGGGATTACAGGCACATGCCAGCACGCCTGGCTAATTTTTGTATTTTTAGTAGAGACAAGCTTTCACCATGTTGGCCAGGCTGGTCTTGAACTCCTGACTTCAAGTGATCCACCCATCTCAGCCTTCCAAAATGCTGGGATTACAGGCATGAACCACCGTACCCAGCTGGGGCCTTGCATTTCTAATCAGTCAGAGGATGCAGTCTCAAAAACAGAGTTGACATTTTTTCTAGACTGGGTGATCAAGGTGAATAACCCATTTTCTTTTGTTTCATTGTGTTGTTGTTTTCTCTAGAACTAACACTATTCACTTCATTAGGAACCGTTAAAAGTGGCTTCACAGTATTGATTACTATTTGTGATCCATTTGTGGCACATTCTTGAATCTTACTTTCAAAGTACGGAAGAGAGAACAGTTGCTTAACAGAGAGAAGGGTTGCTTAATTTCCTACAAACCATTTAAGCTGATACTGCTGTTCTATTATAAATGCAACTTACAATTTATTCCTTACTGTCCTATCTCTGAAACGTGCCTACAAAGCTGCATAATGTAAACTGATTTTAAAAGGCATAGCATCAGCTACTGTGCTGAGGTCAATGTTTAATATCCTGAAAAGGCTTAGGAATCAAAACCCAGTTTAAAACTTAGCCCAGTCTAATTGTAAGTGGAAACAGAAATGTCAGTCTGAGAGCATATTGTGACATATCTCTGGGAAGTGTGTCCTCTATTGATTTGTGTCGTTATCCCTGGAAAGAGCATGTGAGGAAATAAGTCTTCCCAATCCAAATTTCCTTTTGATAAAACCTTGGCAAAAGCTTTTTTAATCCTAGGTTTCAAGCCTTTAAGAATAATTTTGTTGGATGATGTTTGCTTTGAGGATATGATATTTTAAATATCATATTGCTTCCAGACATCTGAGGGTTTAGCATGCAAATTAGTGTATATCATTTCCCCTCTCCTTCCCTACACATATGTGAGTGTGTGTGTGTGCGCGCGTGTGTGTGTGTTTTCTGTCATATGAAACACACTGGTTTTCTGACTGACAGAAAACCAGACCTTGGGCAAGTCACTTAACCTTTACAGGCCTGTTTTCTCACACTGTAACATGAAGGAATTGTACTATATTTTATTGTAAGCCCTTCACAGTTGTGACATTCTTTTATTCTACTGGAAAAGAATTTTGAGTCCACATGCTTATGTGTGTCCTCCATATGTAGATAACATAGGCTAGGCTTTATCTCTGAGAACCTAAAATAATACGATTCACATATGCAGAACTATTTTCTTAACTTTTATATTTTAATATGCAAACTAGAGGGAGAGATTTTTAAAAGATTAAAATCTTTTTGACAAAATATTGCATCTACACCTAAACTCAATCTTCACCATCACCCTTCCACTACCAACTTCAGTGTTTAGAAATCATGAGAAAGAAGTTATGTAATAAATTGGTGTTACATGGAGCTTTTCCAGGGTTGAGAAGTAGCAGGGAGAAACTCTCAGCCTGAGTCTCCAAGGCTGTCACTAACCGATTAGCATAAGAAGTGGTCTTGGACCAGGCATAGTGGCTCACGCCTGTAATCCCAGCTCTTTCGGAGGCCAAGGCGGGCAGATCACTTGAGGTCAGGAGTTCAAGACCAGCCTGGCCAACATAGTAAAACCCCATCTCTACTAAAAATACAAAAATTAGCCAGGCGTGTTGGCGGATGCTTGTAATCCCAGCTACGTGGGAGGCTGAAGTAGGAGAACTGCTCGAACCGGGGAGGTGGAGGTTGTAGTGAGCCGAGGTCATGCCATTGCACTCCAACCTGGGCGTCACAGCCAGACTCTGTGAGGGAGGGAGGGAGGGAAGGGAGTGTGAACTAACAGGACAACATAACTGGTTTCCTAGTTCCCATCCACTTTCAGGAGAGTTTCCTTCTGGCTTGCTTTAAACTTTATACATATCAGAGTACCAGTTGCTGCAAAAAAAGACAGGAACAAATAATCAATAGGCTTTTAAAAAAAATCTGATACCTCATGTACCTCTAATTCCTAGAGTCACTAAAGGCTGTCTTTTAGAGTTAATTTTTTATTGCTGCCTTGCTAAGATGAGAACCATAGCTAGTCTTTGCCTGCTTTCTTGATTCTCACACACCGTTAAGATTGAAGCTAATTTGTCACTTTGACACTGAGGAATGTTATTATTCAAAGCTGAGTTAAAAAGGGAATTTATAGAGAGCAAAACCAATAAGCCAAGCAGCTCTGACATTTAATTTTCTTGGAAACCTTTCCCATCGAACTAGGCGAGTCTGCACACTACACATTTGCAAAATGAAAAGTGGTGTTGTAGTAGGATAATCTCCTCATATAAACGATGAATGAATAATTTGAAAGAGATTGGATATTATAGAGGGTGCTTTCTCCTTCTCTTGTCCTCGCCCATCCTACCCTGAAATGACATTTGTGGGCGGGTTCCAGCTTTTAGAGGTGATATGTTAAGTTCTATTTTGTTCCTTTTTTTTTTTTTTCCTAGGAATGGAGGGTTTGGGGAAGTGAATACAGATAATTTTTATTTATGTTTTTGGCCACCAGTTCCAGGTTTGTACTATTAAGAATATTGCTTTCTTCAACCATGAGCCCAAAGGGCAATAAACGCTGTCTGTCTATCAAGAGTTGCTTCAAAATCCTAATATGAACTAATTTAGGATTAGTTCAGGATACTATTGGCTTCTTAGGGTAGGCTAAGCTCACAGAAGAAACCATATTTGAGTATCCATTTAACTTCCTGTTTTAGTCAGGCTGGATTATGCTAGTTGCTTTAATAAAAAGCCAAAATCTCTGTGGTTTGACATAATAAAAATTTATTTATTGTTAACATCTGGGCCCAATGCAGGTTAGGAGGTGAGCTGGAAAGGGTTCATATTCCATATAGTCATTTAGGGACCCAGAACTCATCTATAATGTTAGGTCTGCCATCTTCTGAAATCAGCATTTCTCTGCAGAGTTCAGTGTCCACTTGCAGGAAAGTGAGAAAGCTAGTGGATGGAGCATCATGCAGGGTACGAGTGGGTGGGTATGGATCCAGGCCATTGACTGGAACTCAGTCACATGGAACTGCAAGGGAACTTTGGAAATGTAGTTTAGCTCTGTGACCTGAAGAAGGAAGAAACAAGTTTGGTAAACACATCATGTTGACTCTCCCTCTTTCCTCTTACTACCTGTACCTGCGTATGTACTCCTAGTCCCAGATAAATCTACCTGTGATGTCACCCAGGCATTTAATTTAACTGATCTAGTGTTTAGGCAAATATCCATCTGCTTCTGTATTATTCTATTTGCTCTTCTTTGGAAGGAGATGACCTTTACGTAGAGAGGAGGACTTTCCTGCTATGAAGGGTAAACATGTATAAACATGGACGCTCTTTAAATCACTGTATTTTTAAAGTGGAGTTGTACAGGGAGTAAATGCCAATTGTTCATTATATACACGTGGGAAGAGGGGATATCATCCATTCATCTATTACATTTGGAAAAGCTTTGAATGATTGTTCCTGTCTACCAAGTTTTTCCTCTGTGTGGAAGAAGAGAGAATTCTAGGGCTTCAAGATGACCCGAAGATAACCACATGATTTTTAAAAAGCTAGAGAGATTTTAGGTTAAACAATAATGGAACAAAGTATCACCAAGATGTCTAGTAACAGAAGTTTACTTGACAATTTGAGACACAGTGTTCTAAAGAGATTGGTTTATGCCCCTTGACTGTATTCCAAAATTCAGGATCTAAGAAATTCTCAACTCAAGTTGGTTTTTGATTAATGAACCATTTAGACACATGAAGGACTTATTAGAGGAGGCCAAAAGTAGGGAAGCAAATTGACAAGGAACTAATATGAGCTAAGGATTGTTTTGCATGCATGTGAGTTTTTGGCTTGCATACATAAACTTTCATCAAATCCTTCAGCAAAGCATGATAAAGGCAAAGTTTGGCATTACTGGGTATGCAAATTTCTATCCATGGACATTTTGGGACTATCAAATATGGCTCTCTATGCTTTTAATTGGAAGCCCGTACCTCAAGAGGGATGTAGAAAATGAAGTATTGCTTTCTTATTGATTGTAGTACTGACTTCATCTGCCAGGAAAAGGCTGGCACTGCAAGAAAAAAAAAAAAATCTCATTACCATGGCAACAGAAATCTTAACTTTGATATCATATAAAAAGGAAATTATTTTTTCTCTGTTTTTAAGAATTGCAATTTTGTGAATGTGGAAGTGACCTTTGGTAACTGTTTTCTTAGAGCATTTGAGCCAGAGGGCTAATGTCCAGGGTGAAGGCCTTTAGGACTTTTAATATGGCAATCCTGATTTTATTTATATCAGGGGAAGAAGCAATACTTAGACCATGCAGGATACCATTTTCCTACCAAGAAAATGACCTTATTTTTATGCCACAGATATCTCAAGGGTAGAAGAATAGGAAATTTCATTTGCTGAACTTTCCTGGATATTGTCAGACCCCCAGAAATGGGGTGAAGGAGGAGGTAATTAAATTAATCTATATTGGATGTTACTATCCTCTTTTCCTGATAAGTCAGTGACCCCCTTTTGCTGTCATTAAACCCCTTAAGATGGTGGAACCAGTCCTATAAAGGACATTTGATTACTCTGGTTGAGAAAACTGAGCTTCTTTTAGAACAGAGCTGTGGAGAAATTACTTGCCTTCCTGTTTTAAAACCTCAAAATGACAGTAAGTCTGATCAGCCATGTCTCTTCAGTAAAGCAGCAGGTCAGGGGCTGGGTACAAGAAGAGACCTGGCATTTATTGGTCACACACTCTGTGCTGGGCTCTGTGCTAGTTGCTTGAAGTATTCAGACCATATAGTTTGTTTTTCTTCCTTGCTCTTATGAATAAAGTGGAAAAAATACAGAATGTTACTAGAGGCCATCACTTCTATATGAGGGTCTAAACTAATAGTTCAACATATTCTTTAACCATTGGTGCCAGATATGTCATGATTTGGTCAGAGTTATTGAAGAGCTGGTATTTTAATTAAATGGTAGTTCTTAGCAAAGAAAAAAAAAGTCCCCAAAGTACCAATGTGGTTCGTTTTTATTCTTAATGATTAAAAACATTAAATCATTTTTCATTTAAAGTTAATTGGAGTAAGTGACAGACTATATTTTTGAGTAGTACTATTATGAATAGAACTCAAGGATTGGGGTGGGAGGATCTGTAAGCAATACAACCAAGCAGAAGTGGTTCTTTTAAGAAAAATACATAGAAGGAGGCAGACTCAGAGTTAGACGATCAGTTTTAGCAAATCGCAGTCCCCTCTAGAGCCTTAATGCCAGGTCTTCAATTCACCAAGTTTTCTCTCTCACTATTCTTTGTTTTAGCTTAGTAAGCAAACTTTCACCTATGTTAGTATGAAATAAGCCCCTTCTCCTCTGAAGTTTTGAGAAATGTTTATGAAAATCACTATATCTGGCAGGGTAGGCCGGTTTATTCTATGGTAACAGTCAACCACAAAATAACAGTAGGTCACAATCATACTAGTATATTTTTCACTCATGCCACATGCCATCAGGGATGGGCTTCAGCTCTGTTTAATGTCATCTTCACTCTGAGACCCAGGCAGATGATGTCACCTCTATCTGGAACTCTGCCAGTTTTGTGGTACAGGGAAAGAAAATATTCTCTTGTTAATCTTGCACTGGCCATTAAAGTCTCCTTCCCAACTTCCTGCTTCTGTCTAGTCAAGATTCATATGTTGTCATTGTCTGGTGGAAAGCTACTGAATAATTTGAGGTGTAGTAGTGCAGGAATCAGATTGGATTTTTAGAAGCTAGGAGGTAGAGGGCAGGAAACCAGTGGGAGGCTATTACAAGTGCTTGCTACTGGACGTGGACCCTGCTGTGAATGAATTAATGGGGTAAAATCATGATGCTGCCACCCTGTTATTTAAAACCTGATTACTGATAAACCCAGATTGCTTGAATATGTCTCTGTGGTGCTAACATGCCAGAGTGGCCCAACTTCTCAAGACCAGTCTTTCCGATCAGATTAGTTTCCCAGCTCTGCCCCTATCCCACTCTGTCCCAAAATAGCTCCAGCTGGCTATTTTGCTGAGATCCACGTATGTCCCATGGGCAAAGCTGCACAAGCTCTGACAGCTT
Organism: Mandrillus leucophaeus; assembly: GCF_000951045.1. Lineage (NCBI taxonomy): Eukaryota > Metazoa > Chordata > Mammalia > Primates > Cercopithecidae > Mandrillus > Mandrillus leucophaeus. Next base: position 727,703 of record NW_012110197.1, on the reverse strand, counting down.
GAAGAACCAGTGTTTGAATGCAGGAGGAAGAGTTAGGAAGCCATTACAATCGCAAGGGAAGGATACATTGAGGTTTATTTCCTGGTAAGATGTAGAGGGCAGGAGTTTCAGCTTGGGTTATTGAAAGAGTAAGTCCATTACCGAGATATAGAGAACTCAGGGAGGCGGTTGAAATATGTATTGAAACTAGTTTACTCCTTTTATTTTGGACACATTGAGTAGGAGGTTTGAGCAGTACTTTTCCGAGGAGTTGTCCGGCAGGCATGTGGGAAGCTCAGGGAAGTGTCTGTAGTTAGAGGCATCACTAATGCAGAGGTAACTAAGATTTGAGAGTTTTGAAGGAATTGCCTGGGAGAGCATTTAGAGGAAGAAAAGAGTGTGGAGGCTAGGATAGGCAGGAATGTCCATTTAAGAGGAGGCAGAGGAGGAGACAGAATAATGAACTGAGAAGAATGTTAAGCGAGGAGAAATGCATCAGAAAAGTGGAATGCCCAGGAAGCTACCATTTCAGTAGCTAGCTCGGGAGGAATTACAGCAGGAAGGGGTTTTGGAGGACGAAAGTCTTGAAGGAAATATGTTTGAATCGCCAGAGGGAAGGAGAGAGGACATTTCCTGTGGGGAGTTAATACTGAGGTGGAAATGAGCAGCTCCAGGCTTCTTTGTGAGTATGCACAGGAGGAAGTGGGTGAGGAGGCCAGCTTCATGAGGAAGGAGAATGCATTGGGAAGCAAGAAAAGGTGAGATGGGGCAATGCTGAGGAAACTTCATATACTAGTCAAGAGGAGGCCTGTATGGATTCCTGAAAAAGAAGTTTACTCTGTGTGTGTGTGTGTGTGTGTGTGTGTGTGTGTGTGTGTGTGTGTTTGTAGAAAAAGAAGCCAGTAGCTTCAGCAGAAAGGTAGAAAAAGCCATGAGAAATCTTTTTCAAGAATCCATACCTGAAGTTTTTCTTAGCCTAGGTCACAGTACATTCTTAAACTAGGAGAGAAGGCTCTAAAAAGAATTTGAGCATTGCTTTGCAAAGCAACATTTCCTTTTTTATGACTAAGGGAGCAGAAATGTGTGGATCTAATCTTCAGTGTGGGAGACTAAACAAGAGGCAAAACTTTGTCGTTAAGTCAAGATAAAAAGGCTTTCTAACAGTTGCACTTTCCCCTGAATTAAAAAAAAAAATCTATAAAAATCAAAGATAAAAGATGTTCCTTTTGGTCACTTTTTAGAGAGCCTAAAGAAATAAATGTTCAGAGATAATTCAGTGAATGAAAAGCATTTATGAGGAGCCTGTGTGGTTACTGATGATGTGGGCATTTGGTAGGTTTGGGTTTTCAAGGCTAGTTTTTAAGAAACTCTACATTTTTTTTTATCTTGTAGGAAGCAGCATGGTTTGATAGAAGGACAGTGAGCTTAGCAAAGTCCTGAGTTGGAATCATGGCTCTGCCATGACTGGCATAAATAAAGCTCTGCCAAGCTTTATAACCATGAGTAACCCAAACTTTCTTAGCACTCCAAAAAAATATAATTGCCAATGACTATTTTATGAGGCCAGTGTGAAGCCGTCAGGGAAACAGTCCCATCTGGCATGTTGCTGGGCACACAGTCATTGCACAATAAATGTTCATTTCCTTTGCTTTTACTTATAATTCCAACATAGTACCCAGAAAAATGGCAGGACTTTAGGTATACTTTCAGGTCTCTTTCTCATATTACTGATCAACTGGAATAAGGAGATAGACTTTTTTTTTTTATGTAATTAGGCTTTTTGTTTAAAAAATGAGTTTACTATTAAACTGATTAAATATAAGCATTAGCTGAAATCAATCTTATTTATAAAATGTTTAGTTGTAAGGTTTAATGAAATACAAATGCTTAGGAATAGTAGGAGCATTCTTTTTTTTTTTTTTTTTTTTGAGACGAAGTCTCACTTTGTCACCCAGGCTGGAGTACAGTGGTGCGATCTTGGCTCACTGCAACCTCTGCCTCCCAGGTTGAAGTGGTCATCCTGCCTCAGCCTCCTGAGTAGCTGGGACTACAGGCATGTGCCACCATACCTGGCTAATTTTTTAAATTTTAGTAGAGATGGGGTTTCACCATATTGGTCAGGCTGATCTTGAACTCCTGACCTCGCGATGCGCCTGCCTCGGCCTCCCAATGCTGGGATTACAGGCATGATCCACCATGCCCAGCTGAACATTAATTCCTAAATCATATCAACTTCTACTTAATTTAACCTTATCACTTTTCCCACAAATTAGTAATATAAGCAATTTCACTGGATACTTCCTTGAGATTCTGACTTTTCTAGGGTGTGTTTATGCCAGTTTTTCTGTGGGCAGTTTTCTGAATTTGTTGATACTATTTTTTCAAATTGCATCTCTTCTCTAGAAACTAGATTCATCCTAACAATGAAAAATAAGTTGCCTTTTCTGGTAGTTTTTTTAAAAATTAACTTTCCTGAATGTTCAAACTTACCAGAATCAAAAACGAAAATAAAAGCCCTATGATGTGTTTCCAGTGTGAAATTCCATGTTTTGTTTTTTTTTTCTCATCAGCAGGGAAACAAATTCACTTTAAGTTCCACCATCTCTACTGGCCAGAGAGACTACCAACATGGGTTGGGACCAATTTCCTTTCTCATAAGGAGCAGTTTTCTTATGTTAAAGACTTTAGATATCTTTCCTGGTTTTAAATTCAGTCTCATGAAATTGTAACTATTTAAATCCTATACAGCAAATCCCCAAATCATAAGAATGTAAAAATTTTAAATACAGAGATCTGTTCAGATATGGCATAATAGTTACCATGTATACTGACATAATGAGATAGAGTGTCTGCCCCCGGGCACTAACACTTGACACGTGTGTGCGTGTGTGCATGTGTGCATGTCTCTCAAAGGACAATAGATGACAGATGACTATTAAAACATCTATTATGTAAATCATGTATGATCTTAAATCTGGAAAGAACAACCTTGTTATTATTTATCAAATATTTCTTATAAACAAAAAGTTCATGTCCTGAATTTTTTCATATTTGAACTTGTTAATCCTGTTTGCTATATGTGGAAGAATAATAAAAATAATCGTAATAAGAATAGACAACTATTTATACTTCTTTATAATTTATAGGATACTTCCACATGTATTATCTAATGTTATACTTGTAATAAGCAATCCCTGAATAATAATACTGTATCTCATTTTTAAAGGTAAGCAAACTGAGGTTCACAAAATTTAAGTAACGTGTAATATCTCATCCTAAGAGAGAGACTAAGACAAGATGCAATATCTCATAATTTTGTACCCTACTTTTTTCCTATCATATTTACTGCTCTTCTCTTCCAAACATTCTTCTTGACGTCCTTTCCACCCTTCAGGGTTCAGCTCAGCTACCATCTTCTTTATGTGGGTTTCCCTCTAGTCATCCCATGTGGAGGAAATTTTTCCTATTCTCTTGTAACGCAGGATACGGTATTTCTGTTGTGGCTCTTAACCTACAGTGCCTTTGTGGTGTCATTATTACTGTATGTGTCAATTACCACTCCCAGATGGGTAGGCTCCTTGAGTCCAGGGTGTATATTGTACCACTTATTGGTAGTAGACATGCAGGAAAAGTGTGAATGAGTGAATGAATGGATTAATATGAACAAATGAACTAGTGATATTCCAAGAGTCTCTGCCATGAAGCAGTGTTGTGATGACACAGCCAAGGATCTTTCCTCTTAGAGTTGCTAATAAAGTGGGAAAATGAGCTCAGATATAATCTGAAGTGGTGCTTTGAACACAAACAGTACATGACAAACCTATACATGGTGAGCACCCCTGTTTCACTGTGGTTTTCTCTTTACCAGTGTTTCTTTAATTTCCCTTTCCATGCTAGTACTCCTTGCAGGCCACAATAGCTCTAGAGCAATCAGATAGATATGTCTCACCTTTTTCTTTTGCGATCTGACAGTTTTCCTTTCATTTGGAATGCTGAAGAGACTTTTCAACCTTTTTCCACCTTTTACAGATATAGCAAATCCTTTAGCTGTCAGTGAGCCATTGGCCACACTGGTGTCCTTGTCATCTTCTCATTGTTTTTAATCTTCTCATCTCTATGGCCTCCTTGACCGTTGTGTTCTAATTGGAGCAGCAAGGAAATTCTTTCTGAAGGAGGTCAGACTGGCTGTCCTGATACCCTGTGATGCAATCACTGTAGGAATATTATAGGTGCTGCTTTTTTGAGTAGGAAAAATACCAAGATGTTTTGCATAGGGCTCCCACAGAGCTTGTTATCACCACGTAGCCTGTGAGCTTGGAGCCTACCAGTGGTATATGAGATTGCTAATCAAAATGGAAACCAGTTAGCAAGACAATTAGAAAACAAGTACAATATTTCTTTCCAGAATAGATAGTTTCAAATGATGATGGTGGCCATGTAGCTTGATGTAGTCCTTTTGGAAAGTCATTTGGCAACTGTATCATAAATTTACATGTTTATACCTCTTTTGACGTGACAATTTTCTTCTGGGAGTCTAGTCAAAGGAGATCTAAAGTTAACAGTATAAATGCAGTGCATCCGGTAGGGGGTTGCATTCAGCTGTGTCAGAGAAACCATCACCGTGGTTTAACACAATAGACATTTATCCATCTCAAGTAACAAGAAGTGAGTAGACCAGCATTCAGGGCTGCTGAGTCAGCTCCATGATGCCACTGACATCCCAAGGCTCCTTCAGTGACTTTTGTCCTCATTGTGCTTTTGTGATTGTAGGATGACAAGTGTATCACATGTCATTGTTCCAGGTGGGAAGAGAAAAAGGCAAGGAGAACAGGCAAAACTTACCTAGAAATCCCAGGTAGACTTCTTTTCATTTCTCATTAGCCAGAACTGTGTCCCTGCTACCAGTAAGGGAGGCTGGGAAATTAAGATTTGGGTCAGGTACATTGTCAGGTTAGACAAAATTAGGAAATTGAGAGAATGACTGTTAGTAAAACAATGTCTTAGTAATGTCTTCTCTGGAAATCAATGTGCAGATGATGACAAAAGTAAAACGATGAAGGCATACAATATCCATTCAGACGGTAACAGATAAAATGATATAACATAGACTATTATGTAACTGCAGTATATTAGTCATAGTTTGTTCAGGAAAACAAGCCACTCTCTGAGGAATAGGAAATATTTTAGTACAGATAATTAAAGGGTTGTACAACCTTTGGAGGACTGGAGGAGTGAAGATCAGAAAGGACTATCATCATAGCTTGTATCCTTTCAAAGCACAGCCTAAGGCAAGGAGTTATGAGCAGGCGGTTTATTTGGGAGGTGATACCAGGGATTCGCAGTGGTAGAGTGAGGAAAAAGGAGTGGTCAACATAGGGGTGTGTTACAAAATTGCATTTGGGAGGTAGGAGCTTGATTCTATCAAAATCTAATGAGAAGCACACAGAGTACCTTCCAGAATTGTCCACCCAAAGTATGGAAGGTAGGAGGATTTTTCTATTGGCTCCTAGGACTTGCCCCCAGGGATATTAACTCCCTGTATTTCTGAGCTGTACACACGTATGTGGGCCCAACTAACTCCCATGGCATCTGCACTGTTAGAGGAACTCTACAACAGAAAGTAGAAATGCGGAACCTGCACCCAAGGCAGGATACTTGCAGCATGATATGAGTTGAAACCTGTGTGGAACTGTGCAGTCATGGCTAAAATCAGAGGTGAAGCCAAGAAAATATGAGCCAGGGTACAGAGGTATCTGCTACAGCGCATTTCAGAAATTCAGACATGAGAGTCATAAGGAAGTGACCACCAAGAGTCTTACTTCCTTTCTGTAATCTAATGAGTCATTCTCTGGTGGATACTTAGAAGCCCTGACAAAACCATCCATCTTTTGTCTACCACTACCCCATAGCTGACACTGGAGAATAATGGCTTCTCCTTCTCTTTCATCTTTCTAATAACATGCAGGTGTGTTCAAATAGTGGGCTTAATGGAAATCCTGAGAGAGAAGTCTCTGAGAGATGTAGTTTCCAGGCATCATGCCCCTGAGGTACAAGAGAGAGCTCAGAAGGCTGAGCATTGTCCTGAGTATTGATAAATGATATCTGGCTCATCAGCAACTGATGAATTATTTATGAAGAATTTTCGTATAACTTGTTTTAATCACCTCTTGTTAAACCCACTGGTGAGAGAGGGATTCCCACCTTAGGGTTATGGGGATTGTGAGAATGGCAAAACGCACAACTCCTAACACTGGATAGATGAGGTCAATAGACATTTAGTAGTCGTACATACGCATAACTTTGGGAGAAAGACACTGCACACCATGCAGGGCCATATGGGAGTTGCATATGGTAACAGCGTGAACAACCAGAGGCCATTTTGTAGGATCAAGAGGATGGGGTACCCCTGCTTCCCTCAAGAGGATGCAATTGGTTTGTTTGAATAATTCTGCTGGCTGACAAGTAACTGCAAACCACTACTCAGGGATAAACAGGAACTGCACCTGGTCCTTTGGATAAGGAGGGCAGTTTGGCTGGGGAATCTTGCATGTGAACTGAAGCCTCAACTTTTTAGACCTCACGTCATGTGAACAGCAAACAGTCTTTACTAGTTTGGGTAAAAAACAAGGGCACATCCTTTGTAAAAATTAAAATTAAATGACTCTCATTTAATTAGCTAATTTTGCAAAGCAATCCTTTCTCCTCAAGATTTCCTGTATTCTGTCATAAGCTGAAGAACTTCAGGGTCCAACTGAATCCTAAGGCTCAGTCTTTGGCATAGTGTCCCCTAAGAAGGGAAAATAAAACAGGAATGACCCTTTGCATTGGCAAATATTTGAATGAATGCACACCTGAACCAGAAAGCGAGCTCAACCAAGAGAGAAGTTCCAAGCTCCTCACTGCTTATGCTTCTGCAGGCACTTGCTGTCCCTAGCCATCCAGCAGTTGTTCTCACAGTGGCCATGTTGTCCATGGATTAAACACCACTTTGTCCCTGGTGGGAGAAGAATACAGACACTTCTCCTTGAATCTGAAACCCAGTCCTCCCTGCCTCAGCAGCTGCCGCCACAACTTGCAGTGGATTTAAAGGAATGCAAAAAGAATCCAGAGCCTAAGAAGCATTGCCCACCCAATCTGCTCTTATATGAATGACTTCCCAGGGCCAGAAATTGTAGATATGTTTTCTGCATTACACACTCGTTGTTTTTGCCTTACGTTGTTGTTTCCTCCCTCGCCCCCACATTTGTCCCAGCCTTTATTAACTATGTTGCCCAATGTGGTAATCATTAGCCACATGTAGCTGTTTAAATGTAAATGAATTGAAATTTAAAATTTGGTTCCCTCGTTAAACTAGACATGTTTGTTTTAAATGCTTAGTGACCACATGTAGCTAGTAGCTACTATATTGGACAGTAGAATTTATAGAACATTTCTATCATCACAGAAAATTCACTTGGACAGCACCCCCTATGTTAATTTTGGAGGATCATTCAGGCATTTATTTAACCAATATACTGAAAAACCACTGTGTGCCTAAACTTATACTAAGTACAAAGGATACTGTAGCAGTCAAGACACACAAAATTTCTGCCTTCCCAGAACTTACATTTTAATTTACAAAGTCTGTGTAAAAATGTCTGTGTATATCCACAGCTTAAGCTAGGGTAGCACTGGAAAACAGATGACTAGTTGTTTACTAAATTTTAGGCTTATCCCCACTCTGATTTATTTGGGGTATAGCCCAATTTTCTTCAACTTTTAGATCTGAATTTTAAACCTCTAATTAAAAAAAAAAATTCTGTACTTTAAGTTCTGGGATACATGTGCAGAATGTGCAGGTTTGTTACATAGGTACACATGTGCAGAATGTGCAGGTTTGTTACATAGGTACACATGTGCAGAATGTGCAGGTTTGTTACATAGGTATACATGTGCCATGGTGGTTTGCTGCACCCATCCACCAGTCATCTACAGTAGGTATTCCTCCTAATGTTATCCCTCCCCTAGCCCCCCCACCACCCCCTGATAGACCCCAGTGTGTGATGTTCCCCTCCCCGTGTCCATGTGTTCTCATTGTTCA
>NW_012110197.1:699524-719569 GCF_000951045.1 Mandrillus leucophaeus | reverse complement strand
GTGCCACAATAAACATACGTGTGCATGTGTCTTTATAGCAGCATGATTTATAATCCTTTGGGTATATACCCAGTAATGGGATTCCTGGGTCAAATGGTATACCTGGTTCTAGATCTTTGAGGAATCGCCACACCGTCTTCCACAGTGGTTGAACCAATCAACACTCCCACCAATGGTTTAAAAGCGTTCCTATTTTTCCACATCCTCTCCAGCATCTGTTGTTTCCTGACTTTTTAATGATCACCATTCTAACTAGCATGAAATGGTATCTCATTGTGGTTTAGATTTGCATTTCTCAACTGACCAGTGATGATGAACTTTTTATCATATATTTGTTGACTACATAAATGTCTTCTTTTAAGAAGTGTCTATTCATATCCTTTGTCTACTTTTTGATGCAGTTTTTATTTTCTTATAAGTTTGTTTAATTCCTTGTAGATTCTGGATATTAGCCCTTTGTCAGATGGATAGATTGCAAAAATTTTCTCCCATTCTGTAGGTTGCCTGTTCACTCTGATGATAGTTTATTTTGCTGTGCAGAAGAGCGTTAGTTTAATTAGGCCCCATTTGTCAAATTTAGCTTATGTTGCCATTGCTTTTGGTGTTTTAGTCACGAAGTCTTTGCCCATGCCTATGTCCTGAATGGTATTGCCTAGGTTTTCTTCTAAGGTTTTTATGGTTTTAGGTCTAACACTTAAGTCTTTAATTCATCTTGAGTTAATTTTTGTATACGGTATAAGGAAGGGGTCCAGTTTCAGTTTTCTGCATGTGGCTAGGTAGTCTTCACACCACCATTTATTAAATAGGGAATCCTTTCCCTATTGTTAGTTTTTGTCAGGTTTGTCAAAGATCAGTGGTTATAGATGTGTGGTGTTATTTCTGAGGCCTCTGCTCTGTTCCATTGGTCTGTATATCGGTTTTGGTACCAGTACCATGCTGTTTTCGTTACTGTAGCCTTGTAGCATAGTTTGAAGTCAGGTAGCATGATGCCTCCAGCTTTATTCTTTTTGCTTAGGATTGTCTTGGCTATACAGGCTCTTTTTTGATTCCATGTGAAATTTAAAGTAGTTTTTTCTAATTCTGTGAAGAAAGTCAATGGTTGCTTGACAGGTATGGCATTGAATCTATAAATCACTTTTGGCAGTATGGCCATTTTCATGATCTTGATTCTTCCTATCCATGAGCATGGAATGGTTTTCCATTTGTTTGTGTCTTCTCTTATTTCCTTGAGCAGTGGTTTGTAGTTCTCCTTGAATAGGTCCTTCATGTCCCTTGTAAGTTGTATTCCTAGGTATTTTATTCTCTTTGTAGCAATTGTGAATGGGCGTTCACTCATGATTTGGCTTTTTGTTTGTCCATTTTTGGTGTATAGGAATGCTTGTGATCTTTGCACATTGCTTTTGTATCCTGAGACTTTGCTGAAGTTGCTTATCAGCTTAAGGAGATTTGGGGCTGAGTTGATGGGGTTTTCTAAATAGACAATCGTGTCATCTGCCAACAGAGAGAATTTGACTTCCTCTCTTCCTATTTGCCTATTTGAATACCCTCTATTTCTTTCTTTTGCCTGATTGCCCTGGCCAGAGCGTCCAATACTATGTTGAATAGGAGTGGTGAGAAAGGGCACCCTTGTCTTCTGCTGGTTTTCAAAGGGAATGCTTCCAGCTTTGGCCCATGCAGTGTGATATTGGCTGTGGGTTTATCATAAATAGCTCTTACTATTTTGAGATACATTTCGTCAATTCCGAGTTTATTGAGAGTTTTTAGCATGAATGGGTGTTGAATTTTGTCAAAGACATTTTCTGCATCTATTGAGATAATCATGCGGTTTTTGTCATTGGTTCTGTTTATGTGATGGATTACATTTATTATTTTGTGTGTGTTGAACCAGCCTTGCATCCCAGGGTTGAAGCCGACTTGATTGTGGTGGATAAGCTATTTGATGTGCTGCTTGATTAGGTTTGCCAGTATTTTATTGAGGATATTCGCGTCGATCTTCATCAGGAATATTGGCCTGAAGTGTTCTTTTTTTGTTGTGTCCTGAATGGAAGCAGCTCCTCTTTCTACCTGTGGTAAAATTCAGCTGTGACTCCATCTGGTCATGGGCTTTTTTTGGTTGGTAGGCTATTAATTACTACCTCAATTTCAGACCTTGTTATTGGTCTACTGAGGGATTTTATTTCTTCCTGGTTTAGTTTTGGGAGGGTGTGTGTGTACAGGAATTTATTCTAGATTTTCTAGTGTATTTGTGTAGAGGAATTTATTCTAGATTTTCTAGTGTATTTGTGTAGAGGAATTTATTCTAGATTTTCTAGTGTATTTGTGTAGAGGTGTTACCATTATGTAATGCCCTTTTTTGTCTTTTTTGATCTTTGTTGGTTTAAAGTCTGTTTTATCAGAGACTGGGATTGCAACCCCTGCTTTTTTTTTTTTTTTTTTTTCTTTTTTTGCTTTCCATTTACTTGGTAAATCTTCCTCCATCCCTTTATTTTGAGCCTATGTGTGTCTTTGCATGTGAGATGGGTCTCCTGAATACAGCACACCAGTGGGTCTTAACTCTTTATCCTGTTGGCCAGCCTGTGTCTTTTAATTGGGGCATTTAGCTGGTTTACATGTAAGGTTAATATTGTTATGGGTGAATTTGATCCTCCCATTTTGATGTTGGCTGGTTATTTTGCCCATTAGTTGATGCAGTTTCTTCATGGAGTGGATGGTCTTTACAATTTGGTATGTTTTTGCAGTGGCTGGTACTGGTTTTTCCTTTCCATATTTAGTGCTTCCTTCAGGAGCTCTTGTAAGGCAGGCCTGGTGGTGATGAAATCTCTCAGCATTTGCTTGTCTGTAAAGGATTTTATTTCTCCTTCGCTTATGAAGCTTAGTTTGGTTAGATATGAAATTCTGGGTTGAAAGTTCTTTTCTTTAAGAATGTTGAATATTGGTCCCCACTCTCTTGTAGGGTCTCTGCCAAGAGATTGCTGTTAGTCTGATTTGCTTCCTTTTGTGGGTAACCCGGTCTTTCTTTCTGGCTGCCCTTCACATTTTTTCCTTCATTTCAACCTTGGCTAATCTGATGACTATATGTCTTGGGGTTGCTCTTCTCAACAAGTATCTTTGTGATGTTCTCTGTATTTCCTGAATTTGAATGTTGGCCTGTCTTGCTAGACTGGAGAAGTTCTCCTGGATAATATCCTGAAGAGTGTTTTCCAGCTTGGTTCCGTTCTCCCCATCACTTTCAGGTACACCAATCAAATGTAGGTTGGTCTTTTCACATAGTCCCATATTTCTTGGAGGCTTTGTTCATTCCTTTTCATTCTTTTGTTCTCTAATCTTGTCTTCATGCTTTATTTCATTAAGTTGATCTTCAATCTCTGATATCCTTTCTGCTGCCTGATCAGTTCAGCTATTGATACTTCTGTATGCTTCACGAAGTTCTCAAGCTGTGTTTTTCAGCTCCATCAGGTCATTTATGTTCTTCTCTAAACTGATTATTCCAGTTAACAATTCCTCTAACCTTTTGTGTTCTTAGCTTCCTTGCATTGGGTTAGAACATGCTCCTTTAGCTCAGAGGAGTTTGTTATTACCCACCTTCTGAAGCCTACTTCTGTCAATTTGTCACGCTCATTCTCCATCCAGTTTTGTTCCCTTGCTGGCGAGGAGTTGTGATCCTTTGGGGGAGAAGAGGTGTTCTGGTTTTTGGAATTTTCAGCCTTTTTGTGCAGGTTTTTCCTCATCTTCGTGGATTTATCTACCTTTGGTCTTTGATGTTGGTGACCTTTGGATGGGATTGTTGTGTGGATGTCCTTTTTGTTGATGTTGATGCTGTTCCTTTCCGTTTGTTAGTTTTCCTTCTAAGAGTCAGGCCCCTTTGCTGCAGGACCGTTGGAGTTTGCTGGAGGTCCACTCCAGACCCTGTTTGCCTGGGTGTCACCAGTGGAGGCTACAGAACAGCAAAGATTGCTGCCTGTTCCTTCCTCTGGAAGTTTCGTCCCAGAAGGGCACCCACCAGATGCCAGCTAGAGCTCTCCTGTATGAGGTGTCTGTTGATCCCTGCTGGGACGTGTCTCCTAGTCAGGAAGCACAGGGGTCAGGGACCCACTTGAGGAGGCAGTCTGTCCCTTAGCAGAGCTTAAGCATTGTGCTGGGCGATCCACTGCTCCCTTTGGAGCTGGCAGGCGGGAACGTTTAAGTCTGCTGAAGCTGTACCCGCAGCTGCCCCTTCCCTCAGATGCTGTGTCCCAGTGAGATGGGAGTTTTATCTATAAGTCCCTGACTGGGACTTCTGCCTTTCCTTCAGAGATGCCCTGCCCAGAGAGGAGGAATCTAGAGAGGCAGTCTCTAGATTTGCAGAGCTGTGGTGGGTTCTGCCCAGTTCAGACTTCCCAGTGGCTTTGTTTACACTGTGAGGGGAAAACCGCCCACTCAAGCCTCAGTAATGGCAGACGCCATCCCCCCACCAAGCTCGAGTGTCCCAAGTCGACTTCAGACTTCTGTGGTGGCAGCAAGAATTTCAAGCCAGTGGATCTTAGTTTGCTGGGCTCCATGGGGGTCAGATCCGCTGAGCTAGACCACTTGTCTCCCCGGCTTCGGCCCCCTTTCCATGGGAGTGAACAGTTGTGTCTTGCTGGCATTCCAGGTGCCACTAGGATATGAAACAAACAAAAACAAACAAACAAAACAACTCTCAGCTAGCTCGGTGTCTGCCCAAATGGCTGCCCATTTTTGTGCTTGAAACTCAGGGCCCTGGTGTTGCGAACACCGTGGGAAAAGCATAGTATCTGCACTGGAATGCACCGTTCCTCAAGATACAGTCCCTCAAGGCTTCCCTTAGCTATGGGAGGGAATTCCCTGACTCCTTGCACTTCCCAGGTGAGGTGACGCCCCACCCTGCTTCTGCTCGCCCTCTGTGGGCTGCACCCACTTTCTAACCAGTCCCAGTGAGGTGAGCCAGGTACTTCAGTTGGAAATGCAGAAGTTACCCGCCTTCTGCATTGATCTCATTGGGAGCTGCAGACCAGAGCTGTACCTGTTTGGCCATCTTGCTAGCCCTCCCCTAGACCTCTGATTTGAACTGATTTGTCAGGCAGAAGTGGCTTACATGTTTGATTTACCTGTAAGTATTGGCTATCATCGTAAAGTTTTTTAGGTTCTGGATGAGAGGTTTATTTGAAAGTAGTTGTTCCAGGATTTAATTATTTAAATCAATTCTGACTGCCTGTGTTTAGAATTTTAATTCAGTGAAAGGTCTAGTTCTTAGTGATTATATGTAACCACAACAGAGACGAGAAATTCATTGCAATTAAATTGTTGGTTTTCCTCATACAAAACTCATGTTTTAATGCTCCCCTCCATATGGGAGTCAATCATATAGCATTAACATTAATAGCCTAATAAGTCTAATAATGAAGATGTGTAGCATGTTAAAATTAGCCATTAGAATTCAAGCACACCGCACTCAATGCGTGCAACAAGATCCACAAATGCCAGCACTGCCCATCTGTTTGAACTAATGAGCTGTAAACATTTCCCCCACTGGTGAACTAATAAATTATAGCATGTTACAATTGAAAGGGACCTTGGAGATAGATCTTTCTGCTCCAGCTACCTCTTTCTTCATTTTATTGGTCCCCTAAAGAGGTATATTATTTATCCAAGGTCACCGTTGTACAGTAAAACCCTGCCATAGCATAATGGGCCCAGAAATTCCTGTGTGTAAAGCAGGCGTTCCCAAACTTCAGTATATATCCTGGAGAGCTTGTTGAAGTACAGGTTACTGGGCCCCACCCCCAGAGTTTCTGATTCAGTGGTTCTGAAGTAGAACCTGATCATTTTCATTTCTAACAAGCTCCTGGGTGCTGCTAGTGGTCTGAGGACCAAACTTTGAGAACCACTTGTGTAGACCACGTGGTGACATTACTGTGAAGTTGATGGAGTGATGAAAGCCAGCCTACATAGTTAGCCGTCCTCCAGTTCTGAGGATCTAGCTGCAGGAGCCAGATCTATCCAGGTGTAAACCTGGGTTTGCCACCACCTAGTGTTAGTCATCTACTGCTGTGTAAACATTGATGGGGATGATTCTGGATCCTGTAGCTGGCTGGGGCTTCCAGCTATCCCGTGGTTAGTAGGCATTTATTTCTTATATTGATTTGGGAAGATTGTGCTTTGGGGACCCAGCTCCCATCTTCCTGATTTCCAACTACTGCCAGCTACTTCCCTGTCAGTCTTGTCCTCTCCTGAATATATTCTCCCCTCCCCTCGAAGAAAAGAACATTGACCCAACTCTGTTTCAGAAGCTGGAGAGCCAGTCACATTATATCCAAAACTGTACTGGGGAAGGATTTTACAGCAGCCAATGGTAGATCTCCTGTTGTTTAATGTACTCATTCTCAAACTCCTGCCTCACTGTCTTACCTCTGTGCCTTTACATTTTCCATCACTCTTAACCTTCAAGGTTTAGCTGAATTTCCACCTCCTTCAGAAACCTTGTCTTGCTACTCCAGAAGATAACAATTTTTCTTTTAAAGAAAAAATAGGGCATGATTCTGGTACTTCTGTGTTCCAGACTCTGTGTGGATGTTTCATATCATTTTATTCTCAAAACTACCTTGCAGTATAGACGTTATACCTGTTTTATTGATAGGAAAGCTGAGACTCAAGAAGGAATTAAGAGACAGGGTCTCGCTGTTGCCCAGGCAGAAGTGCAGTGGCACAATCATAGCTCACTGCAACTTCAGACTAGCTCAAGGGATCCTGCTGCCCCAGCCCCTTCCAAGCAGCTCTGACTATAGATGCAGGCCACCACATCTGGCTAATTTTTTTTTTTTTTTTTTTTAATTTAAGATATGGGGTTTTGCTATTTTGCCAAGCTGGTCTCAAACTCCCAGCCTCAAGCAGCCTTCCTGCCTTGGCCTTCCAAAGACCTGGGATTATAGGCATGAGCCACCATGCCTGCCCCATTTTCTAATTTGTTAGAATATAATTTGCTATGATATACCTTGCCTAATACAAGTGCATTAGACAAATACATAGGCAAAGCTGTCTATAGAGTGATTTTTGACAAGATAGTCTCTCCCCATGCCAAGCTGCAAGCTCTTAAAGACGAGGAGCATGTCTCATTTGTTTTTATTCTCAGCCCCAGCCCCTCCTATTAGCACAGTGCATGTTAAGTTGTGGCACTCAGTATTTTCCAAGGAAATGGATCTCCTGGCTCACTGCTGTGTGTACTGCATCTTCCTGCCCTGTTTCTCTCTGTGCAGTTGACTGTGGTCCCCAGCAAGAAAGGAGGTTCCTTTGGTGTAGTCTCTCCTCCATTGCCCCCACTCAGAATTTGCAGCCTCAACTGTTTTCTCTCAGTCTGTCTTCTCTATGAATGCCATCTTCAGGAAGAGGAGCACTTTTCCCCCCTGGGAATGAATGATTTAGAGATGAGCGTGGTTTCAGCTTCATGCCAAGCTCACAGACCGGGGGTGGCTTCCCACACCCTCTTCCCTTCCCTGAACCTCATCTCTCCTTTTCAGTTACTATCTCCTTATTCTTCCAGACATCCCTGTGAATCAAGCAGTAGGGACAAGTGAGAGGCTTACCAGAGTCAGAGATTGGGTGAAAGATCACCAAAAGCTCATGTTGCTTAAAACTTGAATTGCATGAAAGGCATTGGATCCAAATGTTTAAGAAACACTGACTCACTCCTTTGCTGTTTTGAATATAACTTGCAAATGTGGTTTCATTTATCATCCCACTTCCTTCATCTCTCATAAAACTGTCACTTTCAGGGAAGAGAATAAGTGGGCCTGGCCTCACTGTGGCTCTAGTACTCTCTGAGGCTGGAGTAAGGATTCCTGGTTCTCAACCCAACTGTACAGTAGGATCACCTTGAAGCTTCCCACATTCCTTCAGGGAGTCTGATTTCCTTAATCAGGGATGTAGCATGGCACAAGCATTGCTGTGTTCCTCCATTGTTCTAGTGTTCAGTCACTGTTCTAGTGTTCAGTCAGCATTAAGAACTGCTAGATTAGGTTTTTGGATTCCAAGCCTGACTGATCATAATAGCCATATTGGGAGCCTTTTAAAATTTCTCCATCCCATAACCTGGGAGTCAGAATTCCTAAGGGAAAGACCTGGGGATATATATTTGAAATAGATCCTGGCCATCAGCTAGTGTGGGAAATTACCAATCTTGGAACTTTCAGATATTTCTTCTAGCCTTCCAGTCATCAAAGCAAGGTAGAATTATCAACATAATGATATAAAGCTATTTAAGTTCCTCACAGGTGAAGTCGAATGTATTATTTTATCCATGCTTCCTGGAGCAAGACATAAAAATGAAACTCATTCGAAATGTTTGGAATATCATGAACTTCACTGTGGGGCTAAGCTTTCCTGCACAAGTCCAAACAGATAACTTAATCCATACTCTTCAGATGATAGCTGTGTCTGTTTAATATTGGCCCAGCCTACTCTTGCCCACGTATTTTTCGTTTCACTATAATTTTTATTCCAGCTGTATATTCAACAGACTGCCTGCCAACCCTGTAGGAACTACTTGACAATAAATGATGTATTTTGAAAGATTAAACCAGAAACACATCTTTATACTAGCTTAAGACTTAAAGAAGTTTTTATGTGGATTCAAGTGGAATGAGAGGAACTAAAGAAGGGGAATGAGGCCCCAAAAAAGCGAATTTGAGGTTAAAGGTCAAAATTAAAATTAACTGATTTTTAATCCACATGTCACTCGGTAGCAAAAAATTAAAATTTATTAATGACTATGATATTATGAATAATTTCACATGCTGAAGTGTATTGCCTCTTCAAAGCATGCCTCTTGGGTTTAAATTTTCTTTTGACATGTAAAACGTTCTGGTAAGAACTGTGCCTCCTTTCTATGACCTTACCTACCTTTCTATGTAAAAACATCAGCACATGTTTCAGGAAAACTGACTGCTGCCCAAAGGAAATACACATAATTTTTAGGTCCCTGAATTCAATTTCTGAAGATGTTTTTCAGGCATTGCAAAAGAAAAAAGAAAAATGAATGAGTTTGCTGTGTACAAGAAATAATCATTTTCATAAGCAGTGTAGTCAAAATGATAGAACATGCTCCTTTAGTATTTGGCATCTCTACAATGTCATTTAATTCCGTGACCTCAATATTCAGTCTTTAACACCAAAACCATAAAAAGGGAAGTATGATACGTATTCTTCACCCTGCACAAGCACCTTCCTGTCTCCTCAAAGGCGCTAAATGGTCCTAATTCCCTTTAATGCCGGAAGAAGGAGGTTCTGTGTCATTCTAATAAGCCTCAAGCTCCCGGTACTATTTTTACCCCATTGCTGACCTCAGTGGCTGTGGAGAGTTGAACACCCTCCCTCAACAAATGCAAATAGACTCCAGCAGCCATTCTTGAGGAGCACTCAAGCAATTACTTCTGAGTCCTCAAGTAGAATTCACATTAATTGATTCCCTTTTGTAGGCTTTTCCTTAGCAGGAGATTAACAGTTTTTGCCTTTTTGTTTGGAATTCAGCATCTTGGTGGAACTGACAACCTCCTGTATTTTCTTTTATTTTTTAGAAAGGGAAATATGAAAGAAAAGAGCAGAAAGGAGTTCCATTACAGGTGGGTTTTTTTTCCCCCTTGAAATTATCCTGAGTGATAGCCTGGACTCCAGGCTGGCTGGAGGACTTGCAGAATGCAGGGATCTGCTCTGCCTCCTCCCTCAGTACAAATCCCTCCAGGGACAGGCACTCTGCTCCTCAGTTTTCTAGAAAAGTGCCCATGTAGATTCTGCGTTATGAAAGCCTCTCTGAATCAGGAATTACACAGTCCTCTTTCATCTGGCTTGTAGTCTTGGCCTACATGAATTAATTGCCAGCACTTTAAAATAGGGAAATTCCATCTAAATATTCAGATTTCTGACTTTTCTTAAAAACTTAGGAGAAAATGAGAGAATTTTCTATTTTCTTAAGAAAAACGAAGGAAAAGATCTGTTTTCCTGTTGACAGCTGGTGTGTCAAAAGACCGCTATACCCATTTGCTGTCTAGTTCATTATACTCCCTGTAATCTCACAGAACTGCCACAAAGTGACACTTATTGTAATTGTGCCCACACTGTTGATCGTAAGTTCAGACGACAGTGAAATATTTTTTGTACAAAATATAAAAATTTAAAAGATAGACTAGGAGTAGCACAGATTTCAAGGAAAATGAGAGAGAACGGCTAGGCATGGTGTCTCATGCCTGTAATCCCAGCACTTTGGGAGGCCAAGGCAGGTGGATCACATGAGGTCAGTAGTTCAAGACCAGCTTAGGCAACATGGCAAAACCCTGCTTCTGCCAGAAGTACAAAAATTAGTCAGATGTTGTGGCAAATGCCTGAAATCCCAGGTATTCGAGAGGCTGAGGCATGAGAATGGCTTGAACTCGGGTGGCGGAGGTTGCAGTAGGGCCAAGATTGCACCACTGCACTCCAGCCTGGGTGACAGAGGGAGACTCTGTCAAAAAAAAAAAAAAAAAAAAAAAGAAAGGAAGGAAAGAAAGAAGAGAGAGAACATCTGTTTATGGAAGTGAAGGATATTCCTGCGTTTAATATGCAAAGCGTCTGTATCAACAGAATTTGACTAAAAATGCCATTATAGCCCAAACCCAGCCCTGTGGACACATGCATTCATTTGTGACTTATGCTGTAAGTAAGCCTGAGAGACCTTCATATTTGCCGTCCTGAAGTAATCTGCTGCTCATGGAACAACAAGATGCTGAGGCCCTGAGATAACATGCTGAATATTCATTCCTTCTGTTTTCCCAGTTCTCTCTGTCCCAAATAACCAAAAGCAGCATGTCTGTACACCATTATTAGCTCAGGAGAACGAGAAAGACATATGATGTGCAAGACACATGGTAGGTGTTTTAGTACATTTAATTACCCTAACTGTCCTCTGATTAGGTATCAGCCCCATTTGAAGATGAGAAAGCTGAGACTCCAGATAAATTAAGTAACTCACCCAAGGTCACAGAGCAAAGCTACTAAGTGGCAGGCCTGCCTGGTTCTTTCCCTTCTACCATTGTGCTTGCACTACTCATTGAAATGCTTTCCCTGAATTACTACTTAGCACAATGACTTTAGTTTTTATTGTGGGTTGATCATAAGGAGTAGCCATAACAAGAGTATTCTGTTCATATTCTATAAAACTGCTATTGAGGATGCTAATGTTTATCAAAACATCTGTCTGATGATCTTTTCTTAGCAATTAGTGACAGATGAAGTTTGTGTTTCTGAACAAAATAAAAATGTACTTCTGTTTATGTAGCCGGAAATAAATGATACTAGCTATCCTTTTGGCCTTCATTTCCAGGAAGCTCCAAGGGAAATGTATTGGCCCATTCCATCTTATGGTAAAATTAATCCTCCCTTTTGCTACATTATTTTGGACCTTTCTTTCTGGAGTCATTATTGTGCTTTGGTGTGTTAATAATTCTATTATACAAGTTGCATCTAGTTGTAAGCTTGCTCAGATTCCTTTTAAAGAAGGCAGAAGTATAACTTATAAATAAGACCCTTAAAATTCAATTTATACCCCTAAGAGTAATTAATAAATCCAATTTTAATATGACACTAGATTTAACAAAAGGGGCTATTTGGGGAATGGCCCCAAAGCCTTTGGGTCATTTCTGGCTTAGGGGAATCACAATTAACAGAGACAACTCTCTCAAATTGAGCTCTGGCCCAATTTGTCTTGCATTCCGCTACTGGGTGATAGTTGCTAACTTGCACAGAGAACTTACCTGGCCGTGGGCCAAGCACTTGACATGCCTTGTCTCCATCTTTGCAGCAAGTATATCTAGAACCATTCTTACCCCTATTACAGGAAATTCAAGGATCAGAGCTCAAGAAACTAGTTCACAGGCACGTAGATAATAGGTTTGATCTTGAGCAAAGATCTTGACTTCTTGGTGTCCATGTCCCCACCTGTAAAACAGGCATATGCTCCTTTCCCAGCCTCCTCACAAATCTGTGATGTTAGTCACTTCTGTCCTCCCCTCCCCCACTGCAAGGAACTAGATCCAAAGGAAGGGTTATATTCTGTATCTCAACCTTCCTAGTCTTTTATTTTCCCTGAGGGCTCTCTAAGGCATGTTGACCACTGACTTAATCAAATTTTCTGTTTTCCTAGGGAGAGGGAAATCTATTGTTCTGTTTTGTTGAAACTCTACTATTGGCCTGGGTTGTTGGTTGTCATCACTCTTTGTCTCACAAAATATTTTAAATCTCAATTCAAATACAATCAATTACTGCTATTTGGTAGTTATGTTATATAACCAGCATCCCCCAACCCCTGGGCCACAGGCGGTACCAGTCCATGGCCTGTTAAGAACCAGGCTGCATTAGCAGGAGGTGAGCTGCAGCTGAGGGAGCATTACCAGCTGAGTTCCACCTCCTGTCAGATCAGCGGTGGCATTACATTCTCATAGGAGCAGGAACCCTATTGTGAACTGCACGTGTGAGGGATCTAGGTCGCATGTTCCTTCTGAGAATCTAATGCCAGATGATCTGAGGTGGGGCAGTTTCATCCCAAAACCATGTCCCCCACCCCAGGTCTGTAGAAAAATTGTCTTTCTCGAAACTGGTCCCTGGTGCCAAAAAGGTTGGGGACTGCTATTTCTACAGTCTCCATAAACGTTGAATTATCTAATTCAGAACCATTTCTCATAAAAGAAATAGAAGGTTAGGTTTCTGTGAACCTCTCACAAACTTATATCAACTGATCAGTATGTACCCTTCTTTTGTGTGTTTCTGATTAAAGACACCTTATCTAACATTGAGCTTATGGCCAACAGCACTATAACTTATGTCTGAATGAAGCTAATCTACAGCATTTTCTGTAAAAGCTACATCGCAACTTATTTTGCTTAGAAACACTAGACAGCACCTCAGCACTTTGCTCGCAAACCATATTTAATAGTAAAATCACCAACACAAAAGCATAAAAATGTAAAAAAAAAAAAAAAAAAAAAAAAAGACACTAAATAGTCCATGGAGAGGACATTTATTTCCAGGAAAGAGCTGAAACATGAAAGACAGAGCATCACCTTGCTCATCTTCAACTGGAAATGTGTGCATTGATTGACTGAAATTTTTTGCCACTCTGTGCGTGTCCACTAATGACCATAAAAGCATTGCAAGTATTTATTTTGGGATTACAAAGAAATTTTAGTTATAGTAAGCGCTTGCCTGTTATAAGTTGAAGAGTTTTTGTTTTTTTCAGTTTTATTTTTACTTTGTTTTTTTTACTGAATTTATATGTGTAATAAAGTTTATCAATCTTTTTCCTTATTGCTTTAGATTTTGAGTCAGAGTTAGCAAAGCTTCTATACTCACAAGTTATAGTAGAATTTACCTGTATTTTTTTTCCTAGTACTTCTATGCTTTTTTACATTTAAATATCTGATAGATTTGGAATTTATATTGGGGTATGGTGTTTGGAATGAGTATAGTTTTACCGTTTTCCATATTGCTCAACCAGTATCTCAACATGTGTTAAATGCTTATATTTTCTCCAACTGATTTGATATGCTGCCTTTATCAGTCCTAAATTTTCATATATCATTGGACCTACTCGTGTGTCAATATCAAATGCTTTTAATTATAGAGGCTTTAGAGTATGTTTTAATGTCTGATAAGGCCGGCAGTTCCCCTGACACCACCTTGCTTTTTTTCCCCCCCAGAGATTTCCTGGCTGTTCTTCCTTACTTGTTCTTCATGTACTTGTCATTTCAAGTCAATTTGCATATCAAATATCAGAGCTTTTCATTTGGCTCTTTATTGCTGTTTTCTGACACCATAGACATTTCTAATTAGAACAGTTTTAGTGTTCTATAAAATTGAGAAGTATTCCTCCTGACTCAGTGCAAGTGATATGACTGTCCCATTTAAGCTTGAGAAGCAGAGTTCTATTAGGCTCACTCTCCTTAAGTACGGTATGGTCCAGGTTACTTACATCCCTTGTGTTTCTCTTGTGCTAATAATCAGTGAGGTCCCCACCTTTGCCACCATCTCATATGTTTGGTCAAATGCTTTCCCTCATGTATTTTTTATGGTGAGAACATTTAAAATCTACTCTTAGTGATTTCCAAGAATACAATACATTGTTATTAACAATTGTCACCCTGTTGTACAATAAATCTTTTGAATTTATTTCTCCTAACTGAAACTTTGTATCCTTCAAATAACATCTCCCCAACCCCGTCTCCCCAAGCCCTTGGTAACCACCATTCTACTCTGCTTCTATTAGTTCAACTTTTTTAGATTACACATATAAGTGAGATCATATGGTAGTTGTTTTTCTGTGCCAGGCTTATTTCACTTACTATCTTCCAAGTTTATCCATGTTGCTAATGACGGGAATTGCTTCCTTTATGATGCTGAATGGTATTCCATTGTGCATATGTATACCACACTTTCTTTATCCATTCATCTACTGACAGATACTTAGGTTGATTACATATCTTGACTGTTGTGAATATTGCTACAATGAACATGGACATGCATTATCTCTACATACTGATTTCATTTTCCTTGAATATATACCCAGTAGTGGGATTGATGAATTATGTGGTAGTGTTAGTTTTTGTTTTTTCAGGAGCCTCCCTACTGTATTCCGTAATAGTTGTGCTAATTTACCTTCCGATCAACAGTGTGCAAGGGTTCCCTTTTCTTCACATCTTTGCCAAAATTTATTTTGCATCTTTTTGATAATAGCCATTCTAACAGATGTGAGTTGATATATCATTGTGGTTTTGATTTGTATCTCTCTTTTGTTAGTGTACAGTGATGTTGAGCATTTTTTCGTGAATCTCTTGACCATGGGTATGTCCTCTTTTGAGAAATGTCTATTCAGTTTTTTTGCTCATTTTTTCATCTGGTTGTTTTCTTACTATTTAGTTGAGTTTTTTATATATTTTGTATATCAATCCTTTATCATATGCACAGTTTTCAAATACATTTTCCCATTCCATAGATTGTCTCATAACTCTGTTGATTGTTTCTTTTGCTGTGTAAAAGCTTGTTTGTTTAATGTAATCTCATTTGTTTGTTTTTGCTTTTGTTGCCTGTGCTTTGGGGTCATATCCAAAAAATCATTGCCCAGACCAATGTCATGGAGATTTTCCCATGTCTTCTTCTAGTAGTAGATTTACAGTTTCAGTCCTATATTTATGTCTGTAATCTATTTGGAATTGAGTTTTATATATTGGGTGACATAGGAGTCTAATTTCATTGTATCTGCATGTTGATACTCAATTTTCCCAATGCCATTTATTGAAGAGATTGTCCTTTCCCTATTATGTGTTCTTGGCATCTTTGTCAAAAATCAATTGGCCATAAATGCATGGATTTATTTCTGGGCTCTCTGTTCTGTTCCATTGATCTGTTTTTATGTCAGTACCAAACAGTTTTGATTACTATAGTTTTGTAGTGTATTTTGAAGTCAGGTAGTGTGATGCCTCCATATTTGTTCTTTTTGCTCAAGATTACTTTGGCTATTTGGAGTCTTTGTGGTTCATTACCAATTTCAAGATTGTTTTCTCTCTTTCTGTAAAAAAAAAAAAAAGTTATTGGAATTTTAGTTAGTATGGACATTTTAACATTAATTTTTCCAATCTGCAAACATAGGATATCTTTCCGTTTATTTATGTCTTCAATTTCTTTTATTAATAGTTTGTAGTTTTCAGTGTACAGGTCTTCCATCTTCTTCGTTAAATTTATTTCTAAGTATTTTTTTGTAACTATTGCAAATAGGATTGTTTTATTGCTCTCTTTAGATAGTTTGTTGTTAGTATATAGACATGCAACTAATTCTGTGTGTTTGTTTCTTGTATTCTGCAACTTTACTGGATTTGTCAGTTTTAACAGTGTTTTGGTAGATTCTTTAACGTTTTCTATATATAATATGTCATCTGCAGACAGAAACATTTAATTTTTTTCTTTCCAGTTTGAATGCCTTTTATTTCTTTCTCTTGCCTAACTGCTGTGACTAGGACTTCTAGTACTATTTTGAATAAAAGTGACAGTGATGGCTTCTTTGTCTTGTTCCTGATCTTAAAGAAAAAGCTTTCAATTTTACATTGTTGCATATGTTAGCTGTGGGTTTGTCGTATATGGACTTTGTTGCATTGAATTACTTTTATTGTGTACTTAATTTATTGAGAGTTTTTTTTTTAATCATGTTAGGATGTTGAATTTTTTCAAACGCTTTGACTTTTGAAATGCTAATACGATTTTTGTTCTTCATTCTTTAATTAGTAGACTTGTGTACATTGAAGCATCCTTGCCATCTCTGGGATAAATTTCACTTAATCTTGGTGAATAATCTTTTTGATGTGCTGTTGAACTTGGTTTGCAAGCATTTTGTTGAGGATTTTTGTGTCCTATATTCATCAGGGATACTGACCTATAATTTTCTTTTCCTGTAGTATCCTTGTCTGGCTTGGGTATCAGGATAAGGCTAGCCTTCTAAAAATGAGTTTGTAATTATTCCTTCTTCTTCTTCTTTTTTTTTTTTTTTTTTTCTGAAGAGTTTGAAAAGGATTGGTATTAGTTCTTCTTTAAATTTTTGGTAGCGTTAAGCAGTTAAGTCATCAGGCCCTGGGCTTTTCTCTAATGGGAGACTTTTAATTACTGATTCAATTTCCTTACTTGTTACTGGTCTGTTCAGAATTTCTATTTCTTCATGATTTGCTCTTAGTAGGTTGTACATCTCTAGAAGTTTATTCATTTATTCTAGATTATTCAATTTGTTGGCATATAATTGTCCATGGTAGTCTGTTATGATCCTTTGTATTTCCGCAGTATTCATTGTAATGTCTTTTCTTTCATGTCAAACTTTGAGTATTCTCTTTTTTTCTTAGTCTAGCTAAAAGTTTATTGATTACCACCTCTCAGTTTCACTGATCTTTTCTATTGTTTATATTGTCTCTCTGTCATTTATTTACGCTTTTGGCCTTTATTATTTCCTTCCTTCTAACTTTGGGCTTTGTTTGTTCTTTTATTTCTATTTTGTTGATGTATGATGTTAGTTTGTTTATTTGAAATCTGCTTTTTTGATGTAGGCTTTTATTGCTATAAATTTTCCTCTTAGAACTGCTTTTGTTTTGCATCCTTTAAGCTTTGGTGTATTATGTGCTCATTTTCATTTGTCTCAAGATAATTTTTATTCTTCCATTTAATTCATTGTTTGGTTGCTCAGGGGCATGCTGTTTAATTTCCAGTGTTTGTGAATTTTCTGAAATTCCTCCTGTTATTGACTTTTAGCATTATACCATTGTGGCTGGAAAATACATTTCATATGATTTAGATCTCCTTAAACTTAAGACTTGTGTTATGTGTAGTCTGTCCTGGAAAATGTTTTATGTGTGCTCGAGAAGAATGTGTATTCTGCTGCTCTTAGGTGGAATGTTCTATATATGTCTGTCCCATTTGCTCTAAAATGTAGTTTAAGTCAATATTTCTTTCTTAGTCTTCTGTCTGGATAATCTGTCCGTGATTGAAAGTGGAGCCTTGAAGTCCCCTGCTATTATTAAGAGTCTATCTATCCTTTCAGATCTATTAATATTTTTCATATATGTAGGTGCTCCAATGTTGCATGCATATGTATTTATAGCTGTTATATCCTCTTGATGAATTGAAGCTTTCATCCTTATATAATGATGAGTTTTGGTTTTTTTGTGGTTTTTTTTTTTTTACAGTGTTTGACTAAAAGTCTTTTTTATCCAATAAAAATATAGTTACCCTGCTCTCTTTTTATTTCTGTTTGCATGGATTATTTTTCCATCCCTTCACTTTCATTTTGTATGTGTCCTTAAAGGTGAAATGAGTCTCTTATAGGCAGTATATAGTTGAGTCTTTTTTTTTTTTTAATTACTCATTCAGTCATTTTTTTTAAGAGATGAAGTCTCACTGTGTTGACAAGGTTGGAGTGCAGCAGCATGATCATAGCTCATTGTAGTCTCAAACTCCTGGGCTCAAGTGATCCTCCTGCCTCAGCCTCCTGACTAGCTAGGACTATAGGCGTGCACCACCACGCCCAGCTTATGTTTCTTGATTTGATAATGTAATCCATTTATAATCAAGATAATTATTGATAAGTAAGGACTTTTGAGAAGGAAAGAAGTTTATTCATTTCTTCTAGGTTATTCCACTTTTGAATTAAAAAATTATTCAAATAAATACATTTGAATAAATTGGTTTATTTTCCTTTACTCTCATACTACTCAACACTTCTGACACCAAATGTGTGAGGGTATTTCCTTATTTTTTTTTTACTTTTTTTTACTTTTGTGGGTCTACTATAGTGTTTTGCTTTGTGACCACCATGAGGCTTACATAAAGCAACTTATAAAAGCCTTTTTTCAGGCTGATAACAACTTAACTTTGATTGCAAAAAAAACCTCTGCAATTTTACTCCACTTCTCTATATTTTTTATTTTTGATGTTACAGTTTACATCTTTTATATTGTGTATCCTTTAACAAATTACCATAACTCTTATTATTTTAATAGTTTTATATTTTAACCTCCATACTAAAGATAAAGGTGATTTACCTGCCACCATTATAGTATTAGAGTATTCTGAATTTGACTATCCACTTATTTTTACCAGTAAGCGTTATGCTTTCATATGTTTTCTTGTATTAATTAGTGTTCTGTTCTTTTAGCTCAGAGAACTCCCTTTAGCACTTCTTGTAAGACACGCCTGGTGGTGATGAACTCCTTCAGCTTTTGTTTGCCTGGAAAAGTCTTTATATCTTCTTTATTTCAGAAAGACAGCTTTGCTGGTTTCAGGGGTTTTTTGGGCAATTTTTTTTTTTCTTCAGCACTTTGAATATATCATCCCACTCTCTCTTCACCTAGAAGGTTTCTGCTGAGAAACTGCAGCCTTAGGAGCTCCCATTTTATGTTATTTGCTTCTTTTCTCTTGCTGCTTTCAGGACCCTCTCTTTGTCTTTCATTTTTAACAGTTCAATTATAATATATCATCTGTGTTGTTTCAATTGACTCTTATTGGAGGCCTTTGACCTTCCTGTACCTGGATATTTATATCTTTTCCTGATTTAAAAACTTTTCTATTATTTATTTTTAAACTTTTGTTCCTTTGTCTTTTTCTTAAACCTCCTATAATTCCTTTTTATTATTTTTTTCTCCTCTGACCACATATTTTCAAATAACTTGTCTTCAAGTTCACAAATTTTTCTTCTGCTTGACCATTTCTGTTGTTGATGGCTTCTATTGCATTTTTCATTTCTTTTATTGTATTATATTTTTCATCTACAGAATTGTCTACTTTGTTGTCTTGTTTTTAAATAATTTCAATTTCTATTACATTTCTCATTTTGGTCTTTTTTTTATTTTTTATTTTTATATTATACTTTAAGTTCTAGGGTACATGTACACAACGTGCAGGTTTGTTACATATGTATACATGTGCCATGTTGGTGCGCTGTACCCATTAACTCGTCATTTACATTAGGTATATCTCCTAATGCTATCCCTCCCCCTAGTCACACCCCATGACAGGCCCTGGTGTGTGATGTTCCCCTTCCTGTGTCCAAGTGTTTTCATTGTTCAGATCCCACCTATGAGTGAGAACATGCAGTGTTTGGTTTTCTGTTCTTGAGATAGTTTGCTGAGAATGATGGTTTCCAGCTGCATCCATGTCCCTACAAAGGACAAGAACTCATCCTTTTTTTGTGGCTGCATAGTATTCCATGGTGTATATATGCCACATTTTCTTAATTCAGTCTGTTAGTGATGGACATTTGGGTTGGTTCCAAGTCTTTGCTATTGTGAATAGTGCCACAATAAACATATGTGTGCATGTGTCTTTGTAGCAGCATGATTTATAATCCTTTGGGCATATACCCAGTGATGGGATGGCTGGTCAAATGGTATTTCTAGTTCTAGATCCTTGAGGAATCGCCACACTGCCTTCCACAATGGTTGAACTAGTTTACAGTCCCACCAACAGTGTAAAAGTGTTCCTATTTCTCCACATCCTCTCCA
>NW_012110197.1:634489-699474 GCF_000951045.1 Mandrillus leucophaeus | reverse complement strand
TTTTTTCATGTCTGTTGGCTGCATAAATGTCTTCTTTTGAGAAGTGTCTGTTCATATCCTTTGCCCACTTTTTGATGGGGTTGTTTTTTTCTTGTAAATTTGTTTGAGTTCTTTGTAGATTCTGGATATATTATTCTCCTGATTTCGTTGAATTGTTTCTCTGCAGTTAGCTTCTTTCATACAATTATTTGTACTTTTTTTTTTTCTCACTTTGTCACCCAGGCTGGAGCATGATTATGGCTCACTACAGCTTCAACTTCCCAGACTCAAGCAATCCTTCTACCTCAGCCTCTCAAGTAGCTGAGACCATAGGCACACATCACCATGCCCAGCTAATTTTTAAATTTTTTTTTGTAGAAATGGGTTCTTGCCTTGTTGCCCAGGCTGGTTATACAATTATTTAAATCTTTGTTAGACAGTTTATAAGTCTCCATTTCTTTGGGGTTGGTCACTGGTGCTTAATTTTGTTCTTTGGTACTGTCATGTTTCTTTGATTGTTCTTCATCCTTGTTGCCATGTGTCAGTGTCTGTGCATTTGAAGAAATAGGGACTTATTTCAGTATTTGCAGACTTGCTTTGTTTGGGAAAGCCCTTTACCAGTCAACCTGTCCAGAGATTCTGAGCAGGTCATCTGGTATGGTCCATGACTAGGTGTGCTGTTGGAGTCCTCGGGCAGCCTGGCTTCATGTCTGGGTCAGCAGGTGGTCAGCCTGGTGCCTGAGTGTATGGAATTGAACCTGGAGCCTAAAACTACTGTAGTAGGCCTGTTACTGGGTCTGTAGGCATGGGCCTGGAGCATGGGTTGCAAGGGTGGGTTGTTTTTCCTTTATGCAATCCTTTTAGATGTAACTCTGTACTTTTTTAGGATTTCATCCCCCAAATTAGTTATCATCCTCCTGAATTATTCCCTGAGGGACCAGACAGATGTGATTAATATTTTCTACTATATGGTTAAAAGAGGCTTTTGATGGAATCTAATTGTGGCTTACCATCTATCCAAAGCAGCACAATTGACCCAAGAGACTCAGCTGAGAAACCATCATTAGAATAGTAAGTTAGTTCAGTTAGGTCACAAAATGAATGTCAGTCATTTTTATGTAGAGGCAATTAGGAAATATAATGGAAACAAATTCTATCACTGTGAAAAAATAAACATAAAATGTCTAAAAGCTATAAAACTTGACAGGACTGTAGAACTTAAATGAAAGAAAAACACTGAAACTCTAAAAGAGGACCTAATTAAGATTAATTTTTAATAAATAGCCAAATGGTGCTTCTAGTTGGGATAACCCTGTGTAACTCAGTTGATCCCAAATCTCCCAGATTTATAGACTCAGTTGTTTTTGATAACTGAATAAGGTGAACCTGTTCCATGTATTATGGGAAGTCTGTCACTTTTTCAAAAATCTTTAAGAATTTCCAGAGACTATTGAAGGACTTATGATCCCCTTGATCAATATATTCAACCACAACTGTTTCTCTGTTCTCTTGTTATTGATCATTTATTTATTCATTCATCCATTATTTATTTACTATTATTACTAAGCATCCATTTATTGAATGCTTACCACATTCTAAACGCTCCACATATACCCACTAACCATTGTTGTGGCTCCTAGGGCTGTTGCCTCTGACTGCTCCTGGGTCACCCTTGACTTGGGACGATCTCTTCTCTTTTATTGCCCCTGTCAAGCATCACTAATACAAGGCTGTTTTGTGTCAGACTTTTACTGAAGTTTTGACAATACTAGTGGTGGATGAGCATTGTGGAGAAGTAATACAGATGGAGCATATTGATATGGTTTGGCTGTGTTCCCACCCAAATCTCATCTTAAATTGTAGCTCCCATAATTCCCATGTGTTATGGGAGGGGAGAGTCAGTGGAAGATAATTGAATCATGGGGGTGGTTTTCCCTGTAATTTTCTCATGGTAGTGAGTAAGTGTCATGAGATCCTATGGTTTTATAAGGGGAAATCTCTTTTGCTTGGCTCTTTTCTCTCTTGCCTGCTGCCATGTAAGATGTGCTTTTTGCCTTCTACCATGATTGTGACTCCTCCCCAGCCATGTGGAGCTGTGAGTCCATTAAACCTCTTTTTCTTTATAAATTACCCAGTCTTGGGTATGTCTTTACCAGCAGCATGAAAACAGACTAATACATATATAGTGTATATGTGCATAAAACAAGACGCAATGAAAAATTAAGTATTAGACATCTTAACATTCATGGGCATCTCCTGTGGAGAATTTCTCACTTTATCCTTCATCCTTAGGTCCCACCTGCTACCATCTTTTGGAGTTGCCTCTTCCTGTCTCAATATTTCTTGTGTATCATCTCCTCAGCCTCTCTAATTTCTATACCCTTTAACTCTTTTTTCCTAGCCATAGCCTCTGGAAACTCAAACCTCCTAATTTTTTTTTTTTTTTTTTTTTTTTTTTTTGAGACAGAGTTCCACTCTGTCGCCTAGGCTGGGATGCAATGGCACGATCTCGGCTCACTGCAGTCTCCGCTTCCTGGGGTCAAGTGATTCTCCTGCCTCAGCCCCGTGAGTAGGTGGGACTACAGGCACCCGCCACCACGCCCAGCTAATTTTTTGTATTTTTAGTAGAGATGGGGTTTCACTGTGTTAGCCAGGATGGTCTCAATCTCCTGACCTTGTGATCCACCTGCCTCGGCCTCCCAAAGTGCTGGGATTACAGGCGTGAGCCACTGCGCCCAGCCCCTAATTAATTTTTGTATAATGTAGAGCACTTTATCTATCTCTTTCTTTTCCTTCCTCATACAAATCACACTGGTGGTGGGGGATGAATTTGCCTAACCAAAAAAGTCATTGAGCTGTTGTACCCCATGCCCCCCAAAAAGAGCACTTCCCAGCCCCAGAAAGGAATTCTTCTGATTTCCAGAGCAATAAGTTTTGGAATACTTAAGTTCTTCCTCACCCCAGCTGGATTTTGATGAGATACCAAGTCAGTCTCTCCCAAATTAATAAAGCAAATAGAAGATAATTCTGACTATAATCCTAGTGTGCCTTTTCTGGATTTTAATAAAGTGATCTTAAAGTTAATTTTAGAGTGAGGTAAAAAAACAAGCTCAAGTAACAAAAAAATATTTTTTAAAAGAGTAATAATAGAGAACTCAATGTACCAGTGGTTTAATTTGAACACTTATTGTTCTAGTTGAAGAATGAACAAACAGAAAAATGTAAAACTTAATACAAAGTCCAGAAACAGATTGTTGATGAAAAAACCAAACTCCATAAAATATTTGAAGAGATTTCTTCTGAGCCAAATGTGAGGTCCATGACCTGCAACAGCCTCTGGAGGTCTTGAGAACAGGTGCCCAAGGTGGTTGGGTTACAATCTGGTTTTATAAGTTTTATAAGACATCCAGTACATTGAGGTATACATTGTTTCGGTCTAGAAAGGTGGGACAACTCAAAGCAAGGGCTTAAAGATCATAGGTGGATTCAAAGATTTTCTGGTTGGCAGTTGGCTGAAGGAGTTATTAATATTATTTGAAGACCTGGAATCAATAGAAAGGAGGGTCTGGGTTAAGCTAATGGGTAGTAGAAACCAAGGTTCTCATTATGCACATAAAATGACTGCCCTTAGAAGTAATATATGGCTAATGTTTTCTATTCAGACATTTAAAAGGTGCTAGACTCTCAGCTAATCTCTCCAGGATCAGAAAAAGACCTGGAAAGGCAAGGGGATTCTCTACAGTGTGTAAATTTTCCTCCACAAGAGATAGCTTTGCAGGACCATTTAAAATATGTCAAAGAAATATGTTTTTGGATAAAATACTTTGATATTTTTCAGGGCCTGCTATCTGTCTTGTGATGCTAAAGTAGAGTCAGGTTGGATTTTGGTATCTTGTTACTACAAACAATCTGTTCGGTGAGTTCTAAGATCACTGTTTTAATGTTAATGCTGGTCAGTTTTGCCTCAAATCCAAAGGGAAGAAAGTATAATGAGGCATGTCTGACCCTCACTTCCCATCATGGCCTGAGCTAGTTTTTCAGGTTTCTTTGGAATTCCCTTGACTGAGAGGAGGAAGCCATTCAGTCAGTTGGGGTGCTTAGAATTTTATTTTTGGTTGATAATATCTAAGAATACAAAAGCATTTAGAATGTAATAAATGAAATAAAAATTACTGGAAGTGTGTTAGTTTGTTTTCACGCTACTAATAAAGACATACCCGAGACTGGGCAATTTAGAAAAGAAAGAAGTTTAATGGACTTACAGTTCCACATGGCTGGGGAGGCCTCACAATCATGGTGGGAGTCAAGGGAGGAGCAAGTCACATCTTACGTGGATGGCGGCAGGCAGAGAGAGAGAGCTTGTACAGGGAATCTCCCATTTTTAAAACCAACAGATCTTGTGAGACTTATTCACCATCACGAGAACAGCATGGGAATGACCCACCCCTGTGATTCAATTACGTGCCGCCAGGTCACTCCCACAATACATGAGAATTCAAGATGAGGTTTGGGTAGGGACATGGCCAAACCATATCAGGAAGAAAATATGGGCAAGTATTTATATAATCTTGGACTAAGGAAGGCCTTTCTAACCATGGTAGAATGTCTGTGAGGTAGGTAGAATTCTTATTAAAAAAACACTTGAAAACCTAGAATGTTATATAACATTGATGAGCCTTAAAAACATTATGCTGAGGCCAGGCGCAGTGGCTCACGCCTGTAATCCCAGCACTTTGGGAGGCTGAGACGGGCAGATCATGAGGTCAGGAGATCAAGACCATCCTGGCCAACATGGTGAAACCCTGTCTCTACTAAAAATATAAAAATTAGCTGGGTGTGGTGGCGCATGCCTGTAATCCCAGTTACTCAGGAGGCTGAGGCATGAGAATCGCTTGAACCCAGGAGGTGGAGGTTGCAGTGAGCTGAGATCGCACCACTGCACTCCAGCCTGGCAACAGAGTGAGACTCCATCTCAAAAAACACCATAAAATAAAATAAAAACATTATGCTGAGTGGAAGAGCCAGACACATATGATTCTGTTTATATAAAATGTCCAGAATGGCCAAATCCATAGAGACAATAGATTAGTGGTTGCCAAAAGAGGGGAAAATGGGGAGTGACTTACAGCAAACATGGTGATTTCATTTCTGAGTGATGAAAACATTCCGGAATTAGGTAGTGGTGATGGTTGGACAACTTTTGAATATATTCCCAATCACTGAATTGTATACCTTAAAGGCTGAATTTTATATATGAGTTATATCTCAATTAAAAAATTTAAAGATAGGTAGTTCTACTTGGGATGTCATGAGAAAACAAAAAACCTGGCATGCTAGTAGAGAATTGTTAAATAATATACATTTTAAAAATTTTATATACAAATGGCCAATAAACATAAAAAGCAAATTAAAACATTGAGACCAAATATTTGCCTACTGGCAGAGATGAAATTGTTAATTTCTTTCTTGGGTAGAGTGTAGTCTAATGGTTGTTCTAATATGCTGGTATTGATGAGGAGGAATTTGGTAATATATTTATTTCAAAAAGCCTTACTTTATGTCCTTCCATAATGCGTTTCAATTTCTAGGAATTTATCTTAAAGAAACACAGTTTGCCATGTAAAATAAAATTGTAAAGTAATAGTAACAACACAAAGATATTTCTGCTGCTAGGGAGAAAAATTAAATTAAAAATTAAATATAAAATTAAACAGACCAATAGAAGTGCACATTCAAAAGGCTAAAGAGATACACTCTAAAATGTGGGTGCTAATCACCTCTTATTCGTGGGATTATGGATAATATATATTTTCTTGCTTATTTTTATCTGTATTTTCTATTTACTTTTTCTAAATAGTCCATACTAGAAGTATCCTTGAAATCAGAAAATAATAGAAAAATTATTTAAAATAATACAGTTTCAAGTGTGGCAAAGCTTTCTAGCTTGTTTTTTGTTTGTTTTATTTGGGTGTTTGCTTGTTTTGTGAGCGCCTTAGCAGAAATGAGATGAGAAAAGAAATTTTTTGTTTCTCGTGTGATTATAGAGATTCATGAGAGATTCATGAAAAAAAGTCTTCATTTCTGAACCCAGATTCTCACTAGCTGCCCCTATGAGCTTTCTTCAGTGGGGTGTATAGTTTCAGGGTTCGACCAGTTGATTAGTTGGTAATTTTATAACATACACCATTGTAAATTAAACTGTTTGTGGTGTATTTATCCCAAGATTTTTTCTCTTCGAAATTGGGTAAGTTAGGATTTACAACCAAGATCCTATTGAGTGGAGTTCTTTCTGATTTTTAAATTATGTTCCTCAGATGTAACAATTTTCTTCTCCCCATTTCCTAGACAGAATCATGAATAAACTGGAGGATAAGCAGGACCAGATGATACCATGAAGAGAAGTTTACAGGCCCTCTATTGCCAGCTGTTAAGTAAGTTGACACTGCATTTCTTCTTTCTTAAAATATACCAATGTCATTATTTGCTGGATGCCCAGAACTTACTTTTTGGATGAAGACCAGGGTTGGATCAGTGAAAGAGGACAGTAAAGTTTCACTCTGCTTCATCTAGATGAAGTATCAAGCATTAATTCATTCTAAGATCTCTGTTTTAATGTTAATGCTTGTCAGTTTTTCCTGAATTCCAAAGGAAAGTTTTAATATCCGTTATAGTTGTAATTTGGACATCAGTTATAACTTAAACTCCATTATAATAATTCTAAATTGATGTGTTAAGCATAGTTAGTCTGGGAATGAGTGTCCAAAAACATTATTGCCTTTGGTTTAGTGTTCTTCCAGGATGACCTGCTGTAGATTCCTCATGAAGAGGAAATGGTGTGTTGTGTTTTCTGTTTTTTAACACATGGAACTTGTTGCCATACAGCCTTTGGCTTAAAGTGTTATGCATAGTTATACATGGTTCTCAAATAAGAAGTGGTGAAAATATGACTTCTTGGTTTTTTGGTGGAATAAAGAGTGTTCAATTATGACTTTCTGCACATCACTCATGTGTTTTGTGTATATTGCCACAAAGCACCAATTGCCATGTAGTGATTATACTTTCTTTGGGATTAGAATTGCTACTGAATGAATGTAAAAGCCAAAACCAATTGGTGGGTTTGATGTTCCAGTTAACCCACTTAAGACAATAGGCATTACCCACTCCAGGTCAAACCAAAGCCAGTGAGTTGGAAAATTGTGAGTTAGTTGTTTATCTTGTTCTTGCTAAGGTAAATTAAGTACCTATCTTTCCTAGGCTGAGTGGCTCCTTGTTAACTTTTGTTGAGAGAATAAAAGGAAAAGATATTGAGATGCAAATCACCAGTAGTCAGCCCTTAGAATTTAGTAATTCAGCTTATGTTGTACCTCCAGTGCAAAGCACTTTATCTACAGACAGCATTCTGGCCGGGTGTTTTAATTGACTCATTTCTTCTGCTGAATTCTAATCCCTAAAACACATATCACGTCAGCCTGTTTCAGCCTGGTGGAAAGTCGCCAAGAGTTATAGGGACTTTCTCATGTTCCTTTTCCATGTGTTCTATGGTACTGTCAGTTTGTTGCTTTTTTAAAAAATGATAAGCTTGTTTGCTAAAGAATAGGCTTTAAAGATTGAAGAAGCAATGTCATCAAGGAATGATTAACTCTGCCTTGATGAGAGAGTAGACATATGAAGGATAAATAGGATTCTACAAACACACATGCACACATACCCCTCAGAGAAGGGGAGGAAGACTTTGTAGCCAGAAAAATGGGAAATAAAGAACAACAGAGTAGATTTTGGAACAGCAAAATGTTTGCTGAGTTCACCCATGCGGACTCAATGCCCCAAAGTTTGCGTAATATTTTAGGGTCGTATGTTATTTGAAAGGCATCAGTAAATTACCCTGCAGTCCAGAGAGATAAGACTTATCCTATGATGAGGTCCATCCTCCTATACTGAGCAACTCTGAATGCTGAAGGGGGTTCAAACATCATCTGGCTAACTACAGAAAACAACTGTGTCTTAACACCTTGCTGTTTGCAAAGCTTGCTGGGAAATGCAGACAGTCCAGAATATGTAGTTTCCTGCTGGTTAGGAGGTAGACAGTGGCCCTCACTAAACCACCCTGATTACTGACATGCATATACACACAATAGATCGTATTTGTCACTGGTCAGCCAGTTATTAAGTTATGTGTATGTTAACATTGTCCACAAATAACATGTTTTTAAGACATTTAGTCTGTGTCTAAAATAGACTTGAGAACTAGCATCAACACACAATATGTTATTTTATGTAACTCATATATTTTATATAACTCATGATAAAAATATATGAAAATATATTTTTAATTTGGATTAAAAAATCATGATTGAGTATTCTGGTTTTTCATTGTTACATAACAAACTAGTCTAAAACCTTGTGGCTTAAAGCAATAACAGTTATTTATTTCGCTCATAAGTCTGTAATTTGAGCAGGACTTAGCAGAACCTATGCCTCCACTGCAGAGTGTTTGGGACCTAAGCTGGAATGACTCCAACGGCCGAGGGCTCCCTGAGGCCTTCTCACATGGACAGTTTGGGCTCCCCCACAACATGGTGGCTTCAGA
This sequence comes from Mandrillus leucophaeus, assembly GCF_000951045.1. Classification (NCBI taxonomy): domain Eukaryota; kingdom Metazoa; phylum Chordata; class Mammalia; order Primates; family Cercopithecidae; genus Mandrillus; species Mandrillus leucophaeus. Next base: position 690,908 of record NW_012110197.1, on the reverse strand, counting down.
GTCATCAGATTTCTTATATGGCAGCTACCAGTATGAGACTTGGGCAAGGCTTAGAAGACTTATTATGAATTAGCCTTGGAAGTCCCAGAATAATACTCATGCCACATTGTACTATCTGAGGAAGTAAGACCAACAGTAACTCAGGGGAAGAGGAATTAGGCTTCACTTTTCAAAGAAAAGAGGAGTAACAGTTCGTAGCAGTTATCTTTAGTCTATTACAGAGAATATCTATTTGTTTAAAAAAACAAAAACACTTACTAGTGGACATTAGCCAATTCATAAGTCATTAATATAGAAGCTATACCCTACTGAGTGCCTACTGTGTTCACAAGGATTTACTGACAGTTTAGCTAAATCTCCTCAATTATTCCAGAGGAAAATGCTTCAAGATGAAGAAGCGTTACAGATGGATAAGCAAGGACTGGCCCAGGGTGCCCAGTGAGTTCAGTTCACAGCCATATCTCTCTGACCCCTGCATATGTGCCCTTTTCTTTCTGCCCAGATGCCCTACCACACACAGGAAAAACCAGCAGTGTGGTCCCTCTGCTGCCCTTATAGCTAAGATAGGGACAGTTCAAGCCCATAAGCAGTGAAGTTTGCATCTTGCGAGTGATATTAGATGAGTCCTGGGGTTTGGATATTTGATCCCTCCAAGTCTAATGTTGAAATTTTATCCCGTTTTGGAGGTGGGGATAAATGAGAGGTGTTTGGGTCATGGAGGTGGATCTCTCATTAATAGATTAGTGCCCTCTCCAGGAGAAGGGAAGTGAGCAAATTCTAGCTCTTTTGTTACCTTGAGAGATGCCCCAAGAACTGATTGTTTAAAAGAATCTGGCACCTCCCTCTACCTTGCATCCACTCTCTCACCATGTGATCTCTGCACATGCTGGCTCCCCTTTACCTTCCACCGCCAGTGGAAGCAGCTTAAGGCCCTCATGAGATGCAGATGCTGGTGCCGTGCTTCTTGTTTAGCCTGCAGAACCGTGAGCCAAATCAACCTCTTTTGTTTATGAATTACAGAGCCTCAGGTATTTCTTTATAACAACACTAAACAGACTAAGACAGTAAGACCAAAATAAAAAGATGCTCTTTAGATCACTGAATCATAATTGATGGTCATTGAGGCTTGCATGTGCCCAGTTGGGGCTAAGGAATGCAGTCTTTGGCAGGCAATGCTATTGAGGTTTTAATGGTTTACTTTTGTAACAACTGACTATCTCTGCCTTTGTTTTTATTACCTGAGCTCTACTCCACAATGCAGTACTGAGTGTTTCATCCCACTGGCTTTAGCCCTTTCGGAAGGTTTAACACATTTTATGTGATATATTGGAACAGCGGAAAGCTTGAGTATGAGGGTGGTGATAAGAGGCTTTATGGTTATAAAAAACCAGATACTCTCATTCATTTTTCTTTCCAAGACCTAAGTAATCAATTAGGTGTTAAAGCTCGTGCTAAGAATACCTGGGTTTTTGAGACGGTAGACAGGTTCAAATCCTAGTTTTACCACTTTCTAGGTGACTTACCTTAGGTAAGTTACTTAAGCCTCAGTGAGCTCTAGATGTAAAATGGGATGTGATCACTCACTACCTGAGATGGTATTGAGTGAGATGACATACCATATAGAAGTCCTACATAAATGCCAGCTTTCTTACTGCCTTCCTGCCTGGAAAACATAAGGATAACCTAACCAGGAGCTCTACTGTAACTAACATTTGTGTGGAACCTTCTGGTTCGCAAAGCATTTTCCCATAATTTGGTCCTCACAACAACCTTATAAGGCAAGTGGGGCATTATTATTGACCATATTCTACAGAGAAAGGAATTGACATGATCAAGGCTGCTTTTGCCAAGTGACATCACAATTTTTTGAAAAAGCTTTTAATAATGGAAGGTAAAGAGCATCATCACAACCCCTTAAGACCATGCCACTGCTGAGGAGGGTCTGAATCTGAGTCTTGATTTAGCAGATGTGTGTTTGCTTGGGTACTGTGTACTGGAAAATTGTTGTGCTACTTTGTTAAGAAGACTAAGGCAATTATTATTTTATAACAATATGATGTTTTTACATATAAATGTCTATTCAAATCAGAGTGGTTTAAATATGTAAAATTAAGCAGTGATTATGTTTTGTAACTTCAGTGTTTGCTATACATCCAGACATTTGAATTTCTTAAATCATGCTCTGTATTGTTACTCTAGTACACCCTGCTCGCTCGTTCATGCACCCTTTGCATCTACTGGTCTGTGTCAAATCACTCAAAGTAATTTTTGTTCAACTTAGAGAACTGTCTGTAGGTCCCTATCTTAGGAAAAGGAGGGGAAAAAGGAAAAAAAAGAACTGCTGGTGTGGATTTGGACCCTTACCCTATAGAATTTGAAGGAAAATACACCCCCTTTTCTGCCATCTTTACCTGGGGCATGGAGATCATGTCTCAGTCTCAGATTTGAATTATATATATGTATACACACAAACACACACACAAATCCATATTTCCTGTCTATGGATTTTTCTGGGCCTAATGAGAAGCTACTTGGTAGTTCATTTCCACTTGAAACCTATTTTCTGATGGGATGATCTTCTTCTCATGTGATCTCTGGAACTGAGCAGAACCCTTGAAAACACTTTAAAGTGAGAGAACTCTCTTTGGTGCCTTTTCAGCTCTAACCATTCCTTCTTGCCTACCAGCTACCCAGTGACTATTCTTTCTTCCAGTTACTTCTTAAACTAGAAGTATCCACATAATTATATCTTCTTCAAGAGATTGACATTTCCCTCTCTTTTTCTTCTTCCATGCTTATTTTTGTCCCATATTAGACACAAAGCCCCCAACATGCTACCTTCTCATCTCAGATGTCCTCCTGTGGTCTGTGATCTGAAGTTCTCATGTATTCCATTAAGATGGAAAGCAATTTGACTAAACTAAGTAATACCAAGATGTGCTTACTGGTTAAGGAGAGTTAAGGAACTCCCTCTCCTTAGCTCTAAAGATGTGTTTTGAAAAGACTTGGTATTGTTTTAAACAGCATTGAGTACACTAGTTTAAAGAGGTGTAAGCTTCCCAGGATCTGCATATTTGTCTGTATCTCCCAGAGTCATGGGTCAGGAATCTGCATGTTTCCCTTGCTGGCTCATTATTATTTCTTCTTCTTCTTCTTCTTTCTTCTTTCTTCTTCTTTCTCCTTCTCCTCCTCCTCCTTCTCCTCCTCTTCCTTCTCCTCCTCCTCCTCCTTCTCCTCTTCTTCCTCCTCCTCTTCCTCCTCTTCCTCTTTTGCTGCTGCTGCTGCTGCTTCTCTTTTTTTCTCTCTTTTTTTTTTCGTCCAGCTTACACCAGGAATGATCTTCTTATGCTGTATCTACACCTTTTGTATCATCACCATCCAACCAGATTTTGCAACCCCAAATACATGAAGCCATCCTTGACTTGCCTCCCACCCTACCCTGGATGCATTTGTATACTAGCGATACTAGCTCCTGTTGAACTTAACACATGACTCCATTCATGTCTCTGCATCCCCATTGTCTCAGCTTTAGAGAACAGCTTCCTATGTTCTTTCCTGGACCATTTTAATAGTCCTCTGCTTATTGTCCTATTCTCAGGTCTTCTCCTTCTAATTCCTCTTCACATTACTGCCAAATTAGCTGCTTGTCATCTGATCATCTTTCCATGGCTTTGCATTACCAAAAGCAGCAGTTCTCATAATGTGGTCCAAGAATCCCTGGGGACCGCTGAGGCCTTTACAGGAAGTCTGTGAGGCCCTTCTTTTTCCAACTATACATATTTATAAAGCCAGATTTTTTCCATATACTGTACTTCAACCAAAATAACATATCGCAACAGATTGAGTGCAGAAGCTGATAAGAGAACCAGCTGTCTTTCATAAGCCAGACACTAAAGAGATTTACAAAATTGTAAAACAATGCCATCCTTCTAATTTTTTGTGTTAGAAAATGTTTTTTTAATTAAAAATGCTATTTGTTAAGAGTAATGAGTTTGTTATGAGTTAATAATTTTTGTTTTACAGCTTTAACTTTTAATATAGTAAATATCAATAGATATAACCCATATTTTAAAAAGCTCTTTGGGCAGTCCTCAATAGATTTTAAAAGTATGAAGGGGTCATGAGACCAAAATATTTGAGAACCTCTGACCTAAAGGATAAATCCTAAATTCCTTAGGTTAGTGTCAGAGTCATTAATAGTCTCGTCCCAGACTACCTTTCCAGCCTCATCTCTTATCCCTTCTCCCTTTTATATCCTCCTCCCTCACTCACACACATATACCACACAATTCTACCCCATAGACAGCCGCAGTGTGCTCCAGCCATCATAACACATACTCTGTCCACCACAAAATATGTAGCTCTGATTATACCTGTGTTTTTTTTTCTTTTCATCTAGCTTCTTAGGCATGGGAATTCTATTTCATCATCTATTCCTTTGTTTCCAGTCTAATTGGGAGCTTGATTCATAATGGGAGTCATAAATGTTTGATTTAATTAGCATAATTCATCAAATCTAAGATGCTATTAGTTGTAAGATCCACTGTTATTTTATGAACCACTAAAAAAGACAAAATGTTGCTTAAACAATCACACGCTATCAATTACACCTCACAATATGGAAACACATGTATAGATAAAATACAGAATTATTAAGTTGGATTGTGGCTGAGAAATGTACTTTCTGAGCCTCTGCGACTAAATTCTCCTTTAGTATCAGGTCTCAGCAAACCCATCTGTAGTTCTAGCTCTCACCCTAGGTGGGCCTCATGGAACAAAAGCATTTCCCTTCAGAAACTAGAGAGAGATTCAAGGAGCTGGGCCATCTCTAGCTGAAGTTGGCTCATGTATTTTGTCTTCATGGCTTGTTTCTCCTGATAAATGAGAGGAAATTTTTCCTACAATTAAGGAAGGAAAGTTTATATGAATTATAAATGACATAGTATTTAGGTCCAAACAAATTTTGACTCCAGAAATATATGACCTTTTAGATGTTACAGGCAATCATACAGATATTGCCATTCTGTATACATAAGAGTCATTTCCCTAGTCTGAGGAGATGAATGGATCTTCACCATTCTTTATGAGGTCTTCATTTCCTCCTCCACCTTTCCCAGTGAAGTTATCTTCCCTTGTGTTTTACACTGCTTGGTCACAACCTTCATGGACAGTGATTAAGACTGCTTGAGTTCAAGTCCTGGCATACCACAAATTATTTTCGTCCTTTTCCATCCAAAACATACCACTGCTAAATAGCTGCTGGGCTTTGTGTCCTCCACCCCTTACAAATTCATCATTCCTGAGCTGTCGAAGACTCATTGCTCTTGAGGAAATAAAACAGCATGGTTCATTTAGTGGTATAGACCAGTTCATCAGCCTACAGTTCCCTTGTGCTACCAGCAGTGGCTGCAGTAACAGTAATGACACTTCTGGTCATCAGTTGGCCTCATGGATATTGGAGGGCATCCACTTCATTGACACTACAATTCAGTATTTTAGACTAGATTAGTTTGATTGGCTTTGATCAGTGTTTCCCAAATCTGACTGTACACTAGAATCACCTGGGGAACTTTTTAACAAATCCCCTTTCCCAGACCCCATCCCAGAGCAATTAAATCAGAATCTTTGGGCATGGGACTGGGGCATCCAGTGATTTTGATGGGCAACCAGGGCTGGAATCACTGGCTATGATCTCTGGTTCTTAAACTTTAGTGCACAACAGAATCACCTTAAGGGCTTATTTAAACACTGACCACTGGGCCCACCCCCAGAGTTTCTCATTCAGTAGATCTGGGGTTGGGCCAAGAATTACATGTCTAAGTCTCTAGTAATGCTGAAGCTTTGGTCCAGAACTTTGAGAATCACTGTTGTAGACTTATGAAGGGCGACCCAGGAGCAGGAGACGCTTTTAGCTTCCCTACCTCACTTGGGCTACATGATGGAGAAATTAGTTCTGAAATAAAACCAGGATCAGTTAGGAAGGAGAATGGAGAGAAAGTGTCAGGGAAGCAACTAGCAGAATTCCGTTAAAACTTGAAGTTTCATATTATTCTTCAGGATGTACTGGAAGTTAGTTTTTACTCTGTTTTAAGAGTGAGAAGGGCACAAGGAATGGGCTGGCTAGGGTTATAAAGCAAAAGGGAAACACCTTTTGAGTAACTGTTGGTCTTGACTGTTTATTGCAGCTGTCTGATTTTAGAACTTGATTTTGTAAGACTATTTTTTTCTTATGCTGTGTAATTCTTTTGCAAATCAAAAATTAGAGGCTGTTTTTTGGGGAGCTTGATTGTGAAAAGATTTCCAAATGTTCTCTAGGGAGAATAGATCTCTTTACTTCTGAAGAGTAAGTCATTCACATAGAAAATTTGAGGAAGTGACTCTTTCCAAGGTGATATTAACCCAGGAAGTTTAGGCATACCAGGTCCTTAAAAGTGTCATGTTGATTTAATATTTTTTATGGTTTGGGTTGTGATTTTACATTTGCACAAGTCAACAATTCTTTTCTGCAGATAAAACAAAACTTTAATAAGACATTCTCATTTTAAACAATGCCAATGGGGACTAAGAATGAAATATTTTAAAGAAATTCAATTTTATGAATTTGAGTACATTCCATTACACTGTTGGCAGAAGAATGTAGGTGAGGGAAGTTATGCTCATACTTAGTAGAGCTGTTGACTTATGTAAATTCAAATGTTAACCCTTAATGAGTAAATCCAATTTTCTATAGGAAAGTATTTTTGCTAAAATATATGGTGGGAGAAAGCATAGAATTTCAAGCTCTCATGTTGTCTTTTACTAGTTATATGACTGCACAGAGTGCTTCAGCTCCCAGAGCTCCCTCGTTGTCCTCAAGTACAATGCACAGATGACCAGTATAATGTCTACCTTGGGAATTGTTGCAAGAGTTAAATGGGTAGGGTATAAAAACATTTCATGTGTTGAAAATGCCTTTCAAACATGAGTTGTTGCTGTGTTACTATCCTTAAATAACATTACTTTTGTTGTAATATTGTAAGCAAATCTTATTTTTGTTTGGCAAATCTTATTTAAAAAAGAAAGAAATGTGAAAGGTAGTCTTTATGTCCTCACCCAGATTTGAATTCAGTAGAATGCTCATTAATACACATAAACCTCATGAATTGGGGCTATTTTTAACAAACAGAGAACTGTCTTCTTTGTTAAAATCTGATATAATTCTGGGAGATTCTTCTGAAGGAGGAAAATTCAAACAGAATTTTTTAAATGAAAACAGGGGTTTTTTTCCCCCAGCAATTTCATATTGTCTTTGTAATAAATCTCTGTAACATTTTTGAAACATTTAATCATTGCCTTTATATATGTGATGGACACTGGAGATTCTTCAAGCTAAACCCCAAAAGCCCCCCAAACCTAAGATACATTGCCTTTGCAGCATCTTCTTTCTTATCTCCCTAGCTCCCTCTCCCAGCTTGTGTCATCCATTTCCCTTCCCTTCCTTTGGGTCATTTGCATCACCAAGCTTTCTCATGTCTTTGCTCCTCCCCTCAGAAGTTTTCCAGCCTTTCTCCTCAAGGGAATCAATTATCTGCTGCAAGCGTCCTAGTAGCTCCTTGAAGATGAATCATTTGCCTTTCTTCTGACTGTACCAGGATATCACTCAGCTGTGAGCTGTGGGCAGCCTCATTGCTCATTTCCTCCAGAGCATCTTCATCAGTTTCCCTGTGTGTAAAATGGGTGTTTGTATTAGTTTCCTGTGGCTTGCTTTTTTTTTTCTTTTAAAGACAGAATTTCGCTCTTTTTGTCCAGGCTGGAGTGCAATGGCACGATCTTGACTCACTGCAATCTCTGTCTCCCAGGTTCAAGTAATTCTTCTGCCTCAGCCTCCCGAGTAGCTGGGATTACAGGCGCACGCCACCACGCCCGGCTAATTTTGTATTTTTAGTAGAGATGGAGTTTTACCATGTTGGCCAGGCTGGTCTCAAACTCCTGACCTTCAGTAATTCACCTGCCACAGCCTCTCAAAGTGCTGGGATTACAGGCGTGAGCCACTGCCCCCGGCCTCCTGTGGCTTCTATAACAAATTACCACAAACTTTGTGGCTTAAAATAGCAGAATTTTTTTTCACAGTTCTGGAGGCCAAAAGTCCAAAATCAGGGTGTGTGTGTGGCAGCAGGGAGGGAGGGGGGCACACTCTCTCTGAAGGCTCTAAGGCTCCAATCTCTGCCTCCGTTTTACATGGCCTTCTCCTATTTTCCATGTATCTCTCCTCTGTCATTGGATTTAAGGCACACTTGGATAATCTATCATAAGCTCATCCCAAGATGCTTAATTATATCTGCAAAGACCATTTTTCCCAGTAAGATTACATTCAGAGGTTTCAGGGTTAAGATGTGAATATGTCCTTATTCAACCCACCATTCAATCATCTACACTGTGATATTGCTATTCTTCATAGAGTTATTAAGATAAGTATATGGCACACTTAGCATAGTGCTGAGTTCAGAAAAGGTGCTCAGTAAGTAGAGGGTACAGGCCAAGAAGTAAGTAGAAGGTGAGGAGATGGAACCATGAGTTTATAAAGTGAGAAGTTTAACTATAAAGTGAGAGCAAGAGAAGGCTGCTCTCTCTTGTTTTTTGGAGAAGTTTAACTATAAAGTGAGAGCAAGAGAAGGTTGCAACTGGCAGGTATATAGAGAGCAGAGTGTTTTAAAAACCAATGTGTTGAGCTGGTCTAAAACTCCCAGGGAGGGTGTGCGGGGACTAAGTGCTATAGGCATGTGAGCTTCAGATAAGGTGAGATGCACACTGATGGGCAGGAACTGCTCTACACATGATTCTCATGCTCACATGTTGCACTGGTGCACAGGGTCTCTTTCCTGCCCTTGCCAACCAGTGCTAGTGCTAGATGCATGACTGTGCTGTGTTTGATGAGAAGAGTAAAGAATGAGAATCCCCTGTCCTGTGATCAGTGAGTCAAATTAACACTGAGTGTAAATGCTTTGAGAGAACAGTGTAAGATGTTAACAGTGTTACTGTTAACAGTAACATCTTACACTGTTCTCTCAAAGTCACACAACTATTTCTCCACAGAACAGAGCCCAGGCTCTGTGCTGACAGCTTGAGGTCAGCTAATTATACAGTAGCTCAGGAGAGAGCCCTAGAACCCTCTGAGATGGAAAAAAATGCAGCAGTTTGCTTTGAAATTCCTTGGTTAGATGAAGAAATTACAATGTGCCCACTTTAACCAAAAGGCAGAGAAACAAGGGTCCTAGAATCACCCAGGGAAGCAATATTGTACCCCAAGTACCTGGTCATGCCTGGGCATCCCTGGAAGCAGTGGAAGATGAATGAGATGGAAGGGTTGGAAGCTCTAGAGTGGGCCACTTGAGAAGGGATGGTAATTGATTCCAGTTGCTGGCCTGGGGATCACTATGAGGTGGGGACAGCCCCTGAGCCTGAGAGAGTGCTGTTTAAAAGCAAGCGAGAGTGGCTGGGCAGCTTGCTTGTATAAACATATGGGGTCACATCTAACCAGTTCTCACTATGACATAGGAGAATCCCTGAAGGAGGAAAAGGAGGCTCAGACAAATATAGTTACATTCTTTAATTGATGTTATTGTTATTTTGACCTGCAGTTAAGTATAAAATAATTGAGCTAAAAAATAAAATATAATTATCGTTTAAATAACCTAGCTATAGACATTTCATAAGGAAAAATGTCCCATATTTCACACTAAAATTGGTCTGATTGGGGAAATATTCATGTCTTTTTTTTTTTTTTTTTTTTTTTTTTGGCGGAGGCAGGGGAACGGAGTATCGCTCTGTTGCCCAGGCTGGAGTGCAGTGGTGCAATCTTGGCTCACTGCAAGCTCCACCTCCCAGGTTCATGCCATTCTCCTGCCTCAGCCTCCCGAGTAACTGGGACTACAGGCGCCCGCCACCACACCCGGCTAATTATTTGTATTTTTTTTAGTAGAGACGGGGTTTCACTATATTAGCCAGGATGGTCTCGATCTTCTGACCTCATGATCTGCCTGCCTCGGCCTCCCAAAGTGATTACAGGCATGAGGCACCGTGCCTGGCCTCATGTCTTTTTTCAAATGAGTGTCGTAAGTTGGGTGGTCCCTAGAAGCAGACCTCGAACCCTGAGACCAAGAGTCCTGTGGAGTGACTTATTAGGAAGGTTTCCCAGGAATAACTGATAGGGGAAAAGGATAGTGGGCCTGGAAAGGGAAGAAAGCCCAGCAAGGATGAGTATCAAGCAAAACTCCACAGAGACTGACTTTGTTGCAGTCTGTCTTGAGAGTTCTGGTGAGATGATAGGTCACACTTTGGACTTGTCCTCATCAGGTGACAGAGTATTATAATCCCGAACCTCTCAGTCATTAGTTAAGGGCACTAAAGATGTACCAAGCTCTGCTTAAATATTTTAAATTAGTGACCTACATGTAAACATGTTTAATTCATTTAATATACACAAAGCATTTTAAACAGTGCTATAAATGTTGGGCCGATGTTATTCCTACCATCATCATCATTTGCTCCCCTACTCCTCCCATCTCTCTGAACATAAAGTAAAACCTCATCTCCCTTCCATTGCTAGGACCTTGTTCCTTGTTCTCATATATCATGTTACAAATACAACTTATTGCATCTTCCTCCTCACCTCTATGAACCCCTGTCCTAAGTCTCATTCTCTGAGAACCAGTATGGAGGTTTCCCGTAAGAGCTGGAGATGGCTGGTGAAGGGCTGATTATTAAAGATTTGTCATATGCCCCGGGGTTAGAGATGTAATTGAAATTCCCCCTGGATATAGTCCCGTGGGCCTCTCTTTTGCATTATTAAATCATAATGATAAATGAATATGACCAGGTATTTTATTCTTCCTCTGGAGGTGTGGCTTTTATAGATGTGGTCTCCTTGATACTATTTTGCCACAGATGAAACGTTTGGCAGAATCATCGCTAGCCTAACAATCCAAATTTCCCAAAGTTCAAGGGATACTTTGAAAACATAAAGTTCTGAAAACTAGAAAATATCGACTCGCATGGAAATTGTAGTCTAATTATAAAGGAGGGCAGTCTCTGTGCAGGACATCTGATTGTATTTGTGAGGAAGATGTTCCAGATTTTGGAGGAAAACATTCTTGTGTATACAACAGGGAATTGAGAAGTTTACCATTTGATGCTGTATGAGGGTGGGTTGGCTAGATGTCATGTAAGTTTCATTTTTTTAAAGAAGAGGGAGAGGAAGAGAAAGGTAGGCATCAGATAAGCAGTTGCTAATCTTTAAAAGGTCAGAGTGTTTCTGTTTTCCTTTTTCTTTAATTGTCTAAGATAGGACTTTTATTCCTTAGAATATATAGAAGAGTCACGAAAGTCTATGCTCTCAGAGCTGAAAGATCCTTTAGTAATTGCCACTGTGTTTAGCGCATGAGGAAATGGAGGCCATCCTGAGTGGAGAAGTGACTTACCCAGGACCCGAGCCTAGTTGATGTGAGGGAAGAGGCTTAAGCATGAGTCCAGATTCTCAGTGTAGTGCGCATGCTAGGATGTCCTCTCCTACATCCCTCTGCACAGCAGTACTCCAGTCACACTGATGTTCTTTTCCTTCTTCAAGCACTTCAACTTATTCTTTGCAAAGGCCTTTGACCAGTTGTTTGTCCCAGCCTGGCATGGGTGGCTCCCTGCTGTTTAGATTACAGCCCCAGGACCTCCCCATAGCAGTTCCCCTCACCACTCAGCATAAATACTTCACCCAGTCTCTCCATTACTTTTCCCTAGTTTAAGTTCTGCACAGCACTTGGAATTATACAATTTTTTTTTTTTTTTGGTTCTTTGTTTATTGCCTACAGTCAGTTAAGAGCCCACATGCTGTACTCTTAGCCTAGAACAATGCCTGGCACATGGAAGACCATGGAAGAACATGGCATTAAAGTGGGATGAACTGGACAGAGGAACAGTGAGCAGGTTTCTCGAGTGGTCCATATTGTTGGGTGAGACTTCATTAGAGAGAATGAGAATTATGGTCTAGGTTGGCCCAGTTCAATGGACATAGAACACAAGGCACATATGTAATTTCAAATCTTCTAGTAGCCACAGTAGAAAAAGTGAAAAGAAATAGGCAAAAGTAATTTAAATAATATTTTTATTTAAACCAATATATTCAAAACATTATTTCAACATATAATCAATTAAAAAATCTAGTGAGATATTTTGCTTTCTTTTTTTTTCACATCAGGTCTTTTAAATCTCCTATGTAATGTGCATTTACAGCACATCTGCAATTTAGACACTACATGTTTTTCATAAATAGCTGGCATTTAGATTTCCTAAAACTGACAATTGGAAAAGTAGATTTACATACTTAAAATGTTTCTAGTGACTGAATTAGCTATCACCTTTTAAATTTAGTTAAAAATAAATTTTAAAAATTCAGTTCCTCAGTCACACTTGCGCCACATGTGGTCAGTGACTGCACAGGTCCATATCAGTTGCACTGAACTATTAGTTTTGAAGTTCCTTAACCCTTCCTGTCCCATATCAGCTCTGTAGAAACAGTCTGGCATGTGGGACCCATTGAGTTAGAACACCCAGGCGGGCCTTATGCCAGGAATACATGACTGCGCCTTGAGCCCAGCAGTTTTTTGGCCATTGTGTTAAGAGATAGGAGTTGGTGAATCCTTTTAATACCTTGAAAGTTGAATTGTTTTGTTCTGATTTGTCCTAGAAAAGAGCAAAGTTAGGGGATTCTCATGGCGTCCACAGAGCATATAGTCCAAAATGCAGTGCACGGGTGCAGACCTCTCAGAGGCACAGATCAGGGCTTAAAAAACACAGAGAGAATCACATAAAGCAGAGGACCTGACTCCACAACAACCCTGCCCAGGCGGCCGCAGCTAAGTAAGCCATATCTCATGCATTCACCCCACTGAGGAACCGAGAGTTTATCTGTACAGGAAGGTTTGCTATCTCAGATCCTCTGCAAGGCCCTGAACTGAGGAGCAGCACACTTCACAAGAGTGTTTTAAGGTCCTCATCCCTTACAGAGACCTCTGCATGCCACCTCATCCTAGATATTGTGTCAGCAGATTCTACCAGCAACTCCAAAGGAAATTGTTTCACAGTGTATACATCTCTTGGGAGAAGAACAAGGGTTGTTATATTCTGAAACATCAGATGTCACAGGTTTCTGTCATGGCTCTAAGTTAATTACCAAGTGACAGTTCCTCTCTGCTATGGACATTAGCAGACCAACTCCAATTAAGATGTCCAGGGCTCAGATGCCCAGATAGCCACGGTGCCTAACAAGTAAACAGAAGCTGAAGTTTCTCATGGGGAAAACTCTCAAATAAAACCTTGAATCACAATAATTTGCAGGTAGTGCTATTTTCCAAATGAACAAACTGTCAAGAATGGGATCCTTCGAAGACAGCCCTCCTTTAAATCCCTCTCTGCTTAGTCCATCATTGTTTTTTACTTTATAACATCGTTGAAGAAAAGTTTATATCAAGAATAATGGAAGTGTCAGCTGCCTTTTGCTTGTTGTTCACTTGTGCTTCCATTATTAGCATTGCCTTCAATCCAGTGTTTATTTCAGACATCTTTTTCTACCTGCCTATGTTTTAGGGGCTAACATTTCAAAGTAAATAACAGAATAAGCAAATCCTCTCAGTTTACTTGGATACAAGTGAACTGCAAGGCTCCCTAGTGTCCTGAGTGTTAAGGAAATAGGATAGGCCCCACTCCTGAGCCTTCCCAGATGGGGAGCTTCCCCTCTTCCATTAAGATGCCACCTGTCTCAGAGGCCAACCAAAAAATTTTGAAATCACCGAAAGGACTGTTTGCAATCTGTATTTATATTCACTGTTATTCATAATAAACCTTGTCCTTAAAAAATAAAAAAAAATAATAAATAAATCCCTCTCTGCAACCCCTGGGTGGCACCAGATCATTTGGTACCCTTCTGTTTTCATGATCTTTCAACACACTTTATAAAGAATCTACTATGTGCTAGGTATTATGCTAAGCACTGGGAATGAAAAGACATGAACCCTGCCCTCCAAGAGCTCCTAGGCCAGTGGAGAAAAAGGCGTCACGCAGAAAACTGTGGTACAAATTTGGTCTCCTTTATCAGATAGCACACCTGCTGGGGTATGGCTCTGTGAAAAACTCTAGGGATGCAGAGAGATATAAAACATAATTTCTTCTCTCCAAAAGCTTATAGTATAATCAAGGAGAAAGGGCAGAATATGAAAAAATATTGTGTTACAGGATATAGTAGGAAGCTGTAAGTCAAGCCATGTTCTTAAGCCCAACTTAACTAGTAATAAAGATAATGTTTGACCCACCTCTGACTCCTCTATGTATGTTTGAATTAGTTCTGAACTTGGAGAGAGGCAACAATTAGTCCCCTTAACCAATATAACAACCAAAAGAGACTGACGATAACAAGTCTTTTGTATTTTATAGTGTTTTCCCATCCAATATGCCGTTGACTCATTCTGACAAGCCTGTTGATAGGCATTATTTTAATACCATGTTACTATAAAGAAAATGCAATCCCCCAAAAGCCAAGTGTTATGCCTAAAATCCTAGAACTAGGAACATGGACTGAGGTTGTCTTACTCCAAGTCCAGTATATTTTCCAGAATCCCACAGCTTTCCATGTTTCATGTAGGCACCGCCCTTGTACTTGGAAAACTGCGGCCCACTGAAGATGGTTGTGCCATCTGATTGTGTGTCTCTTGATGGAGTTTTTACAGCTTCAGCCAGTGAACTGCTCCAGCCTTTCCCTTGCAGTATGCCTTATCTTGTTTTAGCAGCTTTAGTGGTTGGTCTTTTTGTTTCTCCCCTGGGTCTGTTTAAAGAAATAAAACAAACAGTAGCAGGATAGAGGTATTGGCTCTCAAATCAGATATTGGCTGGGTAATATTTAGGAAAAGAAATGTTGCAACCCATTGTGGCAGTGGGTTATTCCTTTTATAAGCTGAGGAATCTGTAGCTCATTTAGCCTCATTATTTTTTGGTTAGCAGGCTCTGGTTGTGCCATCCTTATGGCTATATTTTTAGAAGTCTTAGATTATTATAGCAACTGTGAAAAAGGATGGGGAAAGAAATCTGGCTCCTAATATACATCCGCTTAATTGTTTCTTGAATTAAATTAATCTTCATCTAACCCTCAGAGAATGCTGCACTCACTCCTGCTGCTGATTAAAAGCTGCTACCTTTGCATGGTCACTGAGGGAGGTACCAGATGATGAAAGAGGTATTTCAGGGTGCTGGTGGGCCTCCTCCTCATCCAGTTTATTCTAGGTACCAGCTGGGCCTGGGAGGGTAGAGGTAGGAAGGGCCACAAAGGAAGCATGTATAATCATGACATCTCCTTCACAGTGCCAAATGAAATATTCACAATTTGCTTCAAGTCTGATACTCTTAGTTGTGGAACTTAAGCCTCCTCATTCAAGCTGATATGATAGGAGGAAGAGACAGTAATGGGACAGCCAGCCCCACTGTGTTTCAGAGGGTGAAATGGAACTGAGGAAATAAATAAGTACAGAAAACTATCGGGCTGCATCAGTGCAGTGAAGGGCAGAGAATGTTAGCCCTTAAACTATTTCTGTCACACTGTGGTTAATTATAGAAAAGCTATGAAGGGGTTGAGGGGAAAAAACTAGGGTAGGGAACACTCTGAGCATGAGGGATGTAAACTGATGTTTTACTGCCCCTCCTTCCCTCCGCCTTCCAGTAGTCTCCAGTGTCTATTGTTGCCATCTTTATGTACGTGAGTACCCAATACTTAGCTCCCACTTATAAGTGAGAACATGTGGCATTTGGTTTTCTGTTTCTACATTCATTCACTTAGTATAATGGCCTCTAGCTCCGTCCATGTTGCTGCAAAGGACATGGTTTTATTCTTTTTCATGGCTGCGCAGTATTCCATGGTGTAGATGTACCACATTTTCTTTATCCAGTACACTGTTGATGGGCACCTAGGTTGATTCCATGTCTCTGCTATGGTGAATAGTGCTGAGGTGAACATATAAAGCACCATAATTTTAAATTAACTTTTGTGGTGAATAAATTTTCACTACATTAAGGAATAAAGAGCTTTTACATTATTTGAGTAATATGGTAATTTAAGTGATTATCATGCATACAATAGAAACATTTTTAATAAGAAAAGGAAATTTCAGTTTATGAAAATCATTATGTGTTTGTAATTTTTTTAAGAGACAGGGTCTCACTATGTTGCACAGGCTGGCTTTGAACTTCTAGGCTCAAGCAATCCTCACAACTTAGCCTCCAGAGTAGTTATGTGTACTTTTTAAACGTCAAACAATTATGCTCTTGAGGTGTCAGCAGAGTAACATCAAATGATCTAGAAATATAGGACTCTGGCTTAGTTCTAGATAGGACTATGCTAGGAGATAGACTTCTCATGCATTATACAGTTGGCCCTTGAACAATGTGGGTCCGCTTATATGTGAATTTTCGTCCATCTCTGCCACCTCTAAGACAACAAGACCAACCCCTCCTCTTCCCCTCTACCTCAGCCTACGTGAAGCCAATGTGAAGACAACAAGGATGAAGACCTTTATAATCACCCACTTCCACTTTGTGAATAGTAAATATATTCCTTCTTTCTTATGATTTTCTTAATAACATTTTCTTTTCTCTAGCTTACTTTATTGTAAGAATACAGTATATATAACATACAAAATGTGTGCTAATAACTTTTGTTAGTAAGGTTTCTGGTCAACAGTAGGCTATTAGTAGTTAATTTTGGGGGGAGTCGAAAGTTTTTTGTGGATTTTCAACTGTGCAGGGGGTTTGCACCCCTAATTCCTGCATTGTTCAAGGGTCAACTCTATTCTTGATGTTAGCAAGTCCACTTGTACAGTTAGCAGAAGTAGCCTCAGTAGCTTTTCCATAGGATTTTGTGCTATATTTGCAAATCATGAAATGCTCAACAATTGTGTTTTTCAGGCTACTATATGATTTTGGGGGATTTCTGTTCTGGTATGGAAATAATACTGAGTAGCAAATATAATAATTTACAACATAACTATGATCTCTAACCATAGGGGTGAGGGTGTGATTTTTTTTAATTTATCCATCCTTTCAACTCTAAATTTACTTTGCCTCCCATTTTTCTTTCTCTTTCTCTCTAATCTCTTAAAGCAGAATTCTTTGGTGTTGAGCTACTTGCTTTAAAATTGTATAACATATTACCAAGACAAGAATCTCTTGAATTTTGTTTGCTTGCTTGTTTGTTTCACTTGATTTGAGGTCTAGTCTTTGACTCATATAGCTTTGCTGGGTAGTCTGGGCTGGTGAACTTTCCTAGGATCTCAGTCAGTCCATGATCAGCCATTCTGTAACCCAAAGGGACATGGAATGAGATTGATAGACAAAGATAAGCTTTAGTTTCATTTATTCAACAAATATTTCAATGTCTGCTATATGTGCAAGTACTGTGCTATATCCTGGGTATATCCCTTAAAAGTCAAATAAAACAAACAAAATTTTAAACTCTCAAGAAGGATGGCTTTAAAAGATTATCCTTCTCCAAAGCAAATTTTTGTGGACATTTATTAAGCACTTACTATACAAGACACTGCAGAGGTTATAATATACTAAGATAAGGTGTCTAAAGAGTTTCATACAGCCAACCAACAGATATTTATTGTTTTCGTCAGTATAGGCCATCTGCTGTAACAACTCAAAGATTGCTATGACGTAACATAAGAAAAGTTTGTTTCCCACTCATAGGACATTTCAAAACAAACATTTCTGGTTGTCTGGGCTTCCTCCAAGATGTAATCAGGGACCCAAGCTTCTCCCACTTAGAATCCCATTATCTTCAGTGCCGGCCTTCAAGATTATCATGGGAGGGGAATAGATATTGGATAGGTATCCTCCTCTGACTAGAAGTGATACGTATAAATTTTTGCTCCTATCCTACTGTCTAGTCACATGGTCCTATCTAGATGCAAGAGGGGTAGGAAATGTTATCTAGATTTGGGCAGCCACTTCCCAAGAACAAATCTACACTGTGGGACGGAAACGTGAATCTTGGATAGTCAACTAGTCATTTCTGTTCTTAGCTCTAAGCTTAAAACTCTAGGTGCAAAGAAAACTAATGAAATAAGACAGACTGACAAGCATTAGATTTTTCTGACAGCCTATAGTATGTAGTAAAATAAAGGTAATAGGCATATTTTTCAGACATAACTAATTCTAATCACTGTTGCTATGAAATGCCTACAGCATTGTTTTATTAATAGTTTTCTCTTATGGAATTCTGTTGTTACTGTCACCATCGATATATCTGTTGATGTGGGTGCCCTTGAAATAATGAATGACTGACTAGAACCACCTTAATTTCAAGTTTTGATAGACTCATGAGAGTAAATATTGCTATTCACAGATTGAAAAGACTGAAAGAGAAAGAAAAACATGATTCATTTCAACTCTCTGCTGTGATAGTATTAAAATAACTGAAAAATTCTGGGTATGTGAGATGAATGAAAACAGGACTTCCACCTAAGGTTATTCAGGTTGTTTACTGCACAATTGTGGGGGCACCATTCACATTGTAAGCTGTATAAATTGCATCCTCCAGGTGTTGTGTGGCTAATATGTAGAGAATCTGAATGAAAATTTTAGCAATGGAGTAATTAGGGAAACAATAGCATTTTAATCACAATTAATGAGGCTGCAACTATACATTCACATTGGAATCTAACTGATAACTTGCTCTTTAGGTTTTGCTAATTCAAGTTCTGATCAGCATTTCTTAAAACAGTATGTAAGAAAGTTGTTTCTTAAGCAGGTATTTCATGTTTCTATAGAGAAGAGGAAACAAAAATCAAGAGGAGGAGAGTTGAGAGTATAATGAAAAGTAGAGAAACAAAAAAGAAAAGATGAAGGGGTCAAGGAGTTATGACATTTTGAGAACTAAATGAATAGATTTGGAGACTTTTCTGAACCTCTGAACCTCTGATCACTTATCTGTAAAGTGGGAGGCTTAGACTAGGTGATCTCCATTCCTGCATACAGTGTTCAAAGAAATGTAAAACACCATATGTATTTTCCATCGCAGTTGGTTGAATGTGCAGATGTGGAATCTGTGGATATGTAGGGCTGACTGTACTACCCAATTTTATAATAAAAGACCTGAGCATTCATAAACTTTGATATCCAGAGGGGATCCTGGAACCAATCCCTTCTGGGTACAGAAGGCCAACTATATTAGGTGTTATAAGTAATCAAGAAACTTTTTAAAGTATGCAGGAGGATGTGTGTAGGTTACATGCAAATACTATGGCATTTTATTACAAGGAACTTGAGCATCTGTGGATTTTGTTTTCTTCAAGGGTCCTGGGACCAATCCCTCAAGTATACCAAGGGTTGACTATACAGAGAAACCTATTACAGTTGTTGTTTTACTCAAGAAATATCATACAAGACAAGAAGAGTGGTTTGGTGGCAGAAACATTTGTTTGAGATTCAGAAAAGATAGATTCTAATACTGGCTCTCCTACCAACTTGATCATTTCACCTTTCTGAACCTCAGTTTACCCATTTATAAGGAGTCTCAGTTTACCCACCTATACAAAGTACATCAAGTGATCTAAAAGGTTGTTTTGACTTTTCCTAGTCTCTGATTCTAGAATTTTTAAATGGATGTATGTTTTTTCCCTGAAAAAACAACAACAAAAATTAGCCCAGAATGTCATCAGATCTGCACACTGGAGTCATGTAACATGGGAAAAGCCCACCAAAGGCCAAAGAAGAAACATAAATTACGACAGTATGTGGTCTTTTCAAGTTAGTCCATCCCAGTTGTTACTGCTTACTGAATTTATCAAATTCTTTAACTCTTTAGGTATTATTAGATTTGTACAGAAAATGGAAACACATACCACCCTTTCTGATAGGGTTTTTGAATTCTAAATCTGTGGGAAGATTTTGTGTTGCCAGTGGTTAATTTAATTTTACCTGTTTTCATTGTTTACCAGGTTTCCCTTGATTGGCTGACAGCCATCTTAAAAAATGTGTTCTGAGCATCTCTTGGGCATATTGCACTGTTGTAGTCATTATGAATTTTAAAGAAAATAAAAGGAAAAAGATAACGTGCCTGATCTCACATAGCTTCAGAATAATTCCAATAAATTTGGGAGGTAACTAATTAGATAATTTTAAAAGCTAAATTGTCAACCTGGATGCAGCACTACTGGGGTTCCTAAATATGTCATATAAACGAACATATGTCATATTCCTATAAAAGAACATTAAAAAGTATTCAAGCCAGGCACAGTGGGTCACACCTGCAATCCCTGTGCTTTAGGAGGCTAAGGCAGATGGATCACTTGAGGCCAGGAGTTCAAGACCAACTTGGGCAACATAGCAAGATCTCATCTCTAACAAAATAAATAAAATTATTAAATAAATGTTTGTAGGTTGAATGAATGTACCTAGGAAAATTTCATCTACAACAAAGGCAGCCAATGAACAAACCTATTGGTCAGTAGTGGCTCTTAGTGGAGAAAAAAATAGTAACAACAAAGGCTTCCCTTGAGATTTGGAAACCATAGGCCTGCCCTCTTGTGGTTTAGGTTTTGATTCCTATTAAATATGCAATATGAATAAGAGGCCATGTAAATAAAAATAGTTCCAGTTGGTAACACCTTCTGGGACCCATCTAAAACAAGTGGAAATTCTCTTGGTAGGAAAAAGTTCTCAACCCAGGTGCCTCAAGATACTTGCATATTAACATCAGTCGAATATGTGATCTCAATAAAAAGTTACCAAATATATAAGAAAACAATCTATGATAAGCAAGAATCAGCAAAAGGGAGAGGAGAAAAAAAGAGATTGATGATTGATTGATTGATTAAGATTGCCAAAAACTTAGAATTATCAGATACTGAATATGAATTAATTGATATTCTCGTAATCTATTAATGTTTAACAAATTACCCCAGACCTTCATGGCATAAAACAACCATGTATTATGCTCATGGAGTCTGTGGGTCAGGAACTTAGGATATAGGAATAATGATTTGTCTCTGTTCCGTGTTGTCTGGGTCCTCAGCTAGATGGCTTGAAGGCTGAAGTGACTTGACAGCTAACTGCTGCAATACTCTGAAGGCTCATTCATTCATATTTCTGGTGGTTCATGCTGGCTGTGAGTGGGACCTTAGTTGGAGTTACCAACCACACACCCAAATGTGGCCTCTCCATGTGGCCTTGACTTCTTCACAGTATGGTAATTGATTTCCAGGGTGTGTGCAGAGAGAACCAGACAGAAGTCGTATAATCTTTTCTAACCTACCTTCAGAGTCATGCAGCATCGCTTCCACAATATTTTACTCATTAAGGAAATTACACAGCCTAGCCAGGCTTGAGGGAAGGAAGAATATACTTCATTTCTTGATGAGGATTGGCAAGGTTCTGAGAAGGCATTTGGAGCCAGAGTATTGTTGCATCCATTTTAGAAAAAGACAGTCTGTTACACTATATAAAAATACTGAAACAAAAGATGGAAATAGGGGAGGAGGATTATGAGATGATAGACTATTCAACTTGAAAAAAGAACCAGCTGCAACTTACAAAATTAAAAACATGTAATTATTGGAATTTAATACTCAGTGAATGGCTTAACTAGCAGATTAAACATCTTCCTTTAAAATATCAATGTACTAAAACACAGAGCTTAAGAAATTACTTGGAATATACTTT
This sequence comes from Mandrillus leucophaeus, assembly GCF_000951045.1. Classification (NCBI taxonomy): domain Eukaryota; kingdom Metazoa; phylum Chordata; class Mammalia; order Primates; family Cercopithecidae; genus Mandrillus; species Mandrillus leucophaeus. The sequence continues at coordinate 669,176 of NW_012110197.1, read as the reverse complement.
GGAGAAATAAGAAAGTAAAAAAATGAGAAAGGGTAACTGAGACATGGAAGATAGTATGAGAAGGCCTAACATAAGTACAGGTGGGGGTTCAAGAAGGAGAGAATAGAGACAATGGAGGAGAAGAAGTATTTGAAGACATAATGGTTTAGAATATTTCATAGAATGTATGAAAGCTAGGCATACTCAGATTCTGGGAATACCGTGAATCTCAAAAGTAAATACCAAGGACTGGATGTGGTGGCTCACCCCCGTAATCCCAGCACTTTGGGAGGTTGAGGTGGATGGATCACCTGAGGTCAGGAGTTCGAGACCAGCCTGGCCAACATGGTGAAACCCCGTCTCTACTAAAAATATAAAAATTAGCAGGGCATGGTGGTGCACGCCTGTCATCCCAGCTACTCCTGAGGCAGGAGAATTGCTTGAACCTAGAAGGCGGAGCTTGCAGTGAGCCGAGATCGTGCCACTGCACTCCAGCCACTGCACTGGCTGACAGAGCGAATCTCCTTCTCAAAAATAAACAAACAAACAAACAAACAACAAGAACTGCATGCATGTCTGGTTATAAAAACTGCAAATAAAGAGATAATCCTAAAAGCAGCCAGAGGAAAAGGTTCCTTATAAAGGAATAATATTTAAACTGATGGTTGACTTCTCAACAGCCACCACAGAATCAAGGAGACAGTGAAATAATATCTTTCAAATGCTGATAGAAAACAACCAGCAACTTGGAATTAAAGATCTGGTTAAATAATCATTAGAGCATGAGGGAAAATAAAGATATTTTCAGATATTTTTTAGAGTACAGGATTTTCACAGATGGACACTCATTTACAGAACTTCTAAAAGATATGCCTCAGGAAAAATAACATTTCTTCTGCAAAACAAGGTCTTAAAGATAAGAAGGAATAGCTGGCAAAGAAATTGGCAAACATAGAAGTCAACCCAAGCAAACATTTTCTGTATGAAACATATAATAATGTCTAATATGTGGGATTAATGAAAAACAACACGGAATAAATATACTAGACAATAACAGCAGTTACGTTGGGAGAGGATGAAGAGAATCAAAGTCTTATAAATTCCTTGTATTGTTAGGATGGAAATGTATCAATTAACTTAGACATAGTCAAGTTTTAGTAGGCATGGCAAAATTTCAAGGGAACTACTAAAAGATGTAGAATTCATAACTTCCAAAGCAGTAAAACAGAACTATTAGAATAAGAAAGAAAAAGCTCAGTCCAAAGTAGGGCAATCAAGAAGGGGAAAGTAGATATAGAGAAATCCGAATAAGTAGGACAAGGCAGAAATAAATCCAAATGTCAGTAAGCACAGTAAATGTAAACGGACCAAACTAGCCAGTTAAGTGCTCCACAACTCACTTTATGAAATTACTATAACTTTAATGCAAAAGTCAGAAAATTATAATATGAGAAAGTAAAATTACTGAGTCAGTCTTACCCATGAACATAGTTCTAAAGTCATGGCTTGGTGAGAGGGATGACAATCATGAAACTGAAAAGGAAACATTGCCTGCACTTATGATCCCTGATGTCAAAATGCCTGCAAGGACACTGCCTTCTTTTAGTTTATTTCTTGGGTAGAGACGACAGGAGGTCTTTATTGATATTATCTCATTTGAAATTGTCTCTTAATATTCATGACCTGAGGCTGCTACATAGTTCCTGTGTTATATAACAGCACCTCTTTTACAACTCAGGATGTCACAGTATTATGAGTAATGAGGTGCTTGTGGGAGTTATTGAAGGATTAACTGTAGACTCGTAACCAATCCAAGAATTGCAGGAGATGAGGCACCCTCATAAAGAATTTATCAAAGTAATTTATCTATGTTGCTGTGGACAGATCATATTCTTATTCAGTCTCTGAAAGTTTATTGCCAGTCTCTGAGTAGTTACAAATGCATTATTAATAATCCTTAGAAAAGCAATACATTGTTGCATGGCTTAAGCTTTGCTTCTGTCTAGAAATTTGGAATAGTTGACCCTGACTTCATTTCACTGCCTCTTAAAACTTGATCCCCCTGAAACAAAACCTAAAGAAGTATTGTGTTTCTCCCTCTAAATTCAGTGAATCTACTTGTCATTTATTCGGTGGTATTTGAAATCTTCAGTTGGCAAATTAGACTAATATTAAAAACTTAGATATGCCTCTCTTCCTTCCCCATCTTTGAGAGCTGTTATTGAGTAAAGGAGCAAATGAAAAGGGATGAAACCCTCTGGTAGAATTAAGTAGTGTATCTAAACTAAGTGGAGTAGATACTGCCTAGTTGTAAACTTCAGCCACTTCTGTGTTGAGAAAGACAGGTACAGGGGCTTTTTTTTTTTTTTTTTTTTCCTTCAAGCAGTGACCTACTTAGTGCATAACACTGAGCTATCCCTGTTTGGAAGAAGTCAGAGACCCAGACAATTTTTGCTAAAGGGAAGGATCCCCAATATGAAAGGCTCTAGGAGGAGTTACTTTCTGTATCTCCCTTAAAGGGAGATGGGTAGGACAGGATTCAGATGCTCCTGAGTCCCATGGTGAAAATACCATTTATAACCCACTATAGACTGTATGTTTATGATCCCCCCAAATTTATATGTTGAAATTTGAAGCCCAATGTGATGGTATTTAGAGGTGGGGCCTTTGGGAGGTGATTAGGTCATGAGGGTAGATCCCTCGTGAATGGGATTATTGCCCTTATAAAAGAGACCCTAAAGAGCTTTCTCACCCCTTCCTCCATGTGAAGACACAGTAAGAAGGTATGGTCTATGAACCAGTGAACGGGCCCTCACCAGAAACTGAATCTGCTGGCACCTTGATCTTGGACTTCCCAGCTTCCAAAACTATGAGAAGTAAATTGCTGTTGTTTATAAACCATTCAGTCTTGGTATTTGGTATTTTGTAATAGCAACCCTAACAGACTAAGATCCTCACCATTGTTTCCATCAAGCTACAAAAAGGGCATGTTGTGAAGGCAGGAAAGCATACCATGTGGTGGGCCCAGGCTGAAAGGAGCCAGCTGCCCACACTGCCTCCCTTTTGATAAAGTTGGATGGCAGGGGGGTGATGGAAGTCCAAAGGAATTCCTTAGTTGTTTGTGTCTCACATCCTTATCTCTGAGGCAGCTGCTGCCATCTCATCTCCCTGTCCCTGCAGCTCAGAGGGCAGAGAGGTGCATTCCCTAGAACGAGTCAGCATTCAGAGCTGTTTGGTATCACCACTGCCTCGTACTGCTATTCTTCATCCTCTTCAGACTGTATCCACTCTGACTCAGTGGTCATCCCCAAGACTGTGCATGAAGCAAAAGGAACTCTTCATTCAGACAGAGAGAGAGTTGGAGAGGGAACCAGGTGAACATACCTCATGGCCTGAAGAACGTTTTCCAAGAGAAGAGGTTTATTCTTAGAACTGTTATATAGGAAACAATTCACTGATCTCTGCCTCCAAGTGGCTTAAAATTCACTGACAAGATGTAGAAAAGTGAAATGTAAGATCGAGAGAATGATTTGAAAATAATTGCTTTTGTTTTAGTATTTGCAGGCTCATATGCAATAATCCTTTCATTTTTCCCTTGGTTTATTCTTCGGTCTCAGACTGTCCTGATGGGTAGCTTTTGTAACATAGGGTAGCAAGTCCACTAACATTTCTCCCAGTTACCGAGGAGACCTTATTGGCCTTAATATGTTACCACCACTAAGTCAGAAGTCTTACATAATTAAGTGTTGTCATCTGTTTCACTTCATACTTTAATAAACCTTGACTGATTAGTTCATTTTGCTTCTAATGCTTGCTTCTGTAGCCTGTGGTGAGATGTCATTCTTTCCTTTATGAGAATTGTGTTTTGATGACCGAAGAAGGGTTTTTGGTGTTTTGAAATTCTTCTGGAGTTCTGAAATTATCTCTTTCCTATGAATGCTTGAGGAACCACTAGAGGAAGCCATTGAGAAGTGGGCAAGACCACAGGTTCTGGACTAGCCTCCCTCCTTGGCTCAGATGTGGAGTGCCTACAAAGTGCATGCCACACTGCTTTCGCATATTTGCTTAAGAGGTAGGTGGTGTTATCCCCATTATACAGATGAGAAAACCAAGACTCAATAAAGTTGAATAATACTCAGGGTTAAATTGGCTGCAAATAAATAATTGAATTAAGATTTTAATTTCTGGCCTCTGACTCCAAGTCCGGTGTTCTTTCAGCTATTTGGTATTGCCAGTTAGGAGAAATAATGGGTGCAAGGAAATAGAGTTTTTCAATAGGAGGACAAGAGTGCCTTTGAGTCCTGATGCAGGACCCAGTGGCCACTAATGATGATACCTTACCACAGAGGCAAGGAAAGTTTACTAATACCTGGAGTATGGGTGTGATTCTTAAAAATAGGACAGACCTTGGAGGAATGGGTCTCTCAGGAGATCAGTTCTTTAATTGGCCCAAAGAGCCAAGGAGGCAGTTCCTGTCAGTGCAGAACAGGCGGATGCTCTTCAGAATTCAGAACAGAAGGCTCTTCAGAGTCCAGATAGGTGAAGGCCTTGGTGACAGAGCCCGGGAAAGCATCTGCTGGGCCCAGAGCCAAGAAGAGTAAGAACTGGTTTTGTAAGCACAAAGAGATTAGTGAGGCTCCTGCCAGGTGTGGAAACAACTACACCAGTTCATCTGCACCTTGAGCCAGGTGTTAAGCGTCTTTGCTTCAGTAAAGCATTAATATTTTCTTGCTTGTAAAGCTACTCACCTGTGACTGTTTGGGTCTTCTTTTCATTTTTTCACCAAGAATATTGGATACCTACTGTGTGCCAGTCATCATTCTAGGTAGTTAATAAGACAAATAAGATATCTTCCCTCCTGGAGCATATAGACTAGTTAGGGAACTGAGATAATAATACTTTTTTTTTTAAATGTCAGCATGAGATCCCTACTAAGCAGAGAATTAATGGGGTTATTATGATGGCCTGTGACTAGTAGCTAGTTTGATTGGGTGGTCAAGAAAGCATCTCAGAATCGATGACATTAGGTTGCTTTGTGAATGACACCTGCCAAGGTGAATAGGAGAGAATTTGCAGATAGAAGAACAGCAGAGGTAAAGGCCCTGAAGCAGGGACCTGTTTGAGTTTGTTGAGGATTAGAAAGAGGGTCAATTGTGGCCAGAGCATAGTAGTAACAGAGAACCAGTGGAATGAGATGAGGTACGCATGCAGGTGGGGAGCAAGATTAGGAAGTTTGGGTTTTATCTTAAGTGTAACGAGGAGCCATTGGAAAATTCTGAACAGATAAATAACATGATATTCTTTATGCCTTGAAAAGATAACTGACTGCTTTGTGGAGAATTGATTGTAGGAGTTTAGGAGTGGAGGCAGTGTTTCCAGTTAGGAGTTGATTACTATAGTCAGGCAAGAAGAGATGGTGACAGATTGGACTAAGGTGACAGTCATGGATATGGGGCAGTATGAGAGTCAGGAAACATCTTGGAAGTAAAGTCAAAAGGACTTGTTCATGAATTGGATGATACAGAGTGAGGGAGGCAAGTTCAGTCAACCCGGACAGTCAACAGAGTAAAAGATGTCCTAACCAGATAGGTTTTAGGTCAAAAATTGCTCATTATAAAGAAAGAGATAATGAGCTTTTGGTGACCTCAGTGCTGATGGCAATGACAGCATCATATGTAGATCCTGTTGTGGTTAGAACACCTGGACAGTGAGAAATCACAAGGACAAAACTGGGGCTATCTCTGGAAGTGGTACCTGTTTCATTCATTCATTTATTCATTCATCAAATATGTAATGTCTGCTAGGCATAGAGAAGTGTTCTGAATATAAAAAAGATAAATTAGATTTCTACCTCAGATGCTCACACTCTTATTCCTCATGGGGATTTTCAGAAACAGGCCACCATGAAGTCACACCTTTGGATTGAGACCTCTGTGGACATCAAGTTGGTTAATGGCTGTAATCAACAAAGCAGCCCTTTAATTTCTGGATTGGTTGTGGTTTTTCTACAGCAGTAATAACTTAAGACACTTTTTAAAATGCATTTCTGAAAAGAAAGCAGACATCTTCACTCTTCCTGGCTGTGCATCAGTGATTGTGCTCCTCATACTCTTACCTCTTCTCACCTGCCCACTCCTGAGACTTACTGGCATATAGTAGCTGAAAGTATTACTGTTTTCCTGGAGGATTGTAAAGGGTGTCTGAAAGCACTCTATTTCTCCCTCTCACAAGATCCAAACTGCATTAATTTATCATTGAATATTTCCATTTTAAGAAGCTGTTAATTCCAATAAATGTTGATGGAGGTTTGAAGCCCAAACATTTTAACGAAGCTGTAAATCAAGAAGCCATGGTGGCTTTCTTCAAATGTCCTCACACAAAATGATCTGCAGGATGGAAGGTTTTCTATGGTATTATAGCGGCTGCTTCAGGCAGACAGATGCATTCCCAGCTTCGATGTTAATATGTTTTAGTTAGCACAGTGTAAAGCTGGTGTGGAAAACCATGAGTTCATAGTTCAATTGTCAGCTACTTCGTGCCCCTTCTCCTTCATCTGTCTCAAATTCTAGCATTGGTCATAAACAGCCTTGAAGTTGCACATATCAGAGGGCAAGTGTCATTAACATATGTATTTGTTTCCTTACGTTATCCCTGCCCTTTGTAACTGCAGTTACCAATGTACTTCACCATTCAGGTTATATCTCAGTTTAATATTCTGCCTCCACTCAGCATAGTCTCATACGCTCATCTTTGGGATTCTGCGGCTATTACCTTTATGTGTTGAAATGAGTGAATGTCTTATCTGCCTGTGGACTAAATTCTCACTGGTATTTTTTCAAATGTCTTAAAATATTCACTTGCTTATGATTTCATACTTAATTCAGTTTTCCTGGGCTCAGTGGATCTGTTTCAACATATTGTATCTATTCTGTACAGTGTCATGTATTATTTAAATGTATTTATTATAAAATAGGACATGTACAAGTTTTGCAGATTGCCAAGGAGGTTGCCCTCTGGGCAGATTTTTCTATGAACTACATCAATCTCATGATTTCCTCCTCCTGTCTACTTTCATTTATAGAGCATCCTGGTACCAGATGTTACCATAGTAACATAGAAAGATTGCTCAAACAAAAATGGGAGAGACATAGCACTGAGCTTTTATCTTCACTGCTTTGGGTTGCTGTGCACCCATCAACCAAGATACAGCGTGTGGAAAAGCAGAGAGCCGTATCCTAGAGGCTACCAACTGTCATTAGAGATGAGGGTGTTGTAATACTTGTGAATTCCCGAGAAGTCATTTCATTAGCTAGTTATTAAGCCTCCACTGTATGCCAAGCCCCACTAGGTGGGGGATACACACAATAAAAGATACGGTTGCTCCCTTCAAAGAACTTACAGTCTAGTAATTGCACCTCTTTTACGCAAAAGAGTTGCTTTTGCAAAAATCTTGACAATTCCAAATACATTCCCTTTTCTGACAGGTATCTTTTCCAAATCTCTTGAGAATAGATTCAGAAGTATATGATTATAAATCAAATTTTTGTCCTGAATACCCTGCTAATGGAGTGAAAACGGGAACCTGTATTGAAATACTTAAAACTTATGTATTTTTGGAAGCTCTCCATTGCTGTAGATCATGGGCAATGGTTTATAACACTTTATAAACCAATTGCTGTGTTCCCGTGCAAAAATCCTGACCTATTGAGAATGCCCCAGGTGAGGTAGAGACCATATGTGTTGTAAGAGTCCAGACAGCCTTGTGTGGTGAAATGGAAATGCTTCTACTTTCTTAGAGAAAAATAATTGAAATACTATAGTGGTAAATTAAAGGGAAGGAACTGGAGTGGCAAGTGAGAAATTATCCGAATTCCATTTTCTGCGTAAGCAAGTAAGTAGCAAAGAACTTGCCATCTGAAGCTAAGTTATTACCTGAGTGTTTGCTGCCTTTACAAGCTATATCAGTTCTTCTAGTATGCTTTGTTTGGAACTTTTTGCTACATTTTTATTCTATCCTGATCACAATTAAAGTAAAATAAAGCATTTCAGTGCTTGGAGAATCCCATAAATATAACAATGAAATTTTTCCCCAAATCTATGAACACTGTATCCTTGTTCCCTGACCTGTTGGAAGGGTGAAAAGAAGCTCTGGAGTGATAATACTTAGGGATTCTAATAGCACTAAAAAGTCAAATTTGTTGTTAAGTTTGAATTTTACCATTCATGTCAACCCCAGGAAGGACAGACTTCTAAACAATGAAGTGGTCGAAAATTAGCAATGGAAGAGAGAGAAGCACACAGATAATCCCAAAACTATGTAATCAAAACTTGCAGGCAGCATTTGGGCGGGGTGGAGAAGTCAGTCGGCCATGCTGTCTTTTTCCAGACCACACAGCTGCAGTGAGAGGACAGGGGATAGGAGAGCTACTGCAAAAGGCACATTCAGTTCAAAAATAATTGCTTTCTTCCTTTAACTTGAGCTTATTTCAGAGCAGTTATTTTGTCTGTTTATGGAATAGTCATTATTTCATCCTGCAAAGGAAATAATCATTGTCCAGCTCAGAGGTGAATTATGGAGTATCAGGGAAGTGAAAGTGAAAATTTTTAGATATTCTACTTTCAAGAAGTAAATAACAGACCAAGTGTGGTGATGCATACCTGTAATCCAGGCACTTTGGAAGATCAAGGCAGGAGGATCACTTGAGGCTAAGAGTTCAAGACCAGTCTGAGAAGCATAGTGAGAACTCATCTCTAGAAAAAAAAAAAAAAAAAAACTTAAAAAAAATTTAGCTGAGTGTGGTGGCACATATCTAGTCCCAGCTACTCAAACTCCATGAGTTTGAGGCTGCAGTCAACTATAATCATGCCACTATATTTTGGCTTAGGCAACAGAGCAAGACTCAGTTTCAAAAAAAAAAAAAAAATTAGGTAAATAAAAGTACTGATTCACCCAAAGAAAGCTATCCATCACGCTATTTTCCCAGTTAGTAATAGATTACTTCAGCCATTGATGTTCTCTTGTCCAGATTGCTCATGAGCAGGAGCACATTTGCAGCTGCAGATCTGTGCTTAGAGGTTTATTCTATTAACTTGAAACTGTGATATTCTCAGCAGGAAGCCAGCTAACTTGGGATTGAACTAATGTCCACAGGGGTAACACCATTTTGTAGCAAAGATAGCATCATTCCTCTGCAAGTTGTCATTATATTGTTTCTGTCTGCTTTGGATACAAATTCATCACAAAAAAAAAAAAAAAAAAGTAGTGATACTCTAAGTGCATGCACTGGCTTTTGGAACAGTCCATGAAGCAAGTATAAATTTGTGGAGAAAAGATGAGTTCATGAATATGCAAAGCACTTACCATAGAAAGAATAGGGTTTGAAGGTCATTCGTAAAACAAGCAATGGTGAAGTTACCTACCGTATAGGCTTACTGAAGGGACCAAATGAAATAATGCAGGCATGTCAGTCAGGAAAACAGTGCAGGAAACAGAAATCACTCTAGGTATTTCAAGCAGAAAGGGATTGCATATAAGGAATTATATGCTTCCAAAATCACTGGGAAGGCTAAGGCAGTAGGTGCTGGGAACTGTGGCGTCCAAGGATACACTCCACTGTAGCAGCAGACCAGAGGTCAGAAATGACTCTTGCTGGGCACCAGCCCTCACCAGTCATCTCTAAACACTAACAAAATGGTGACCAAGATACTGAAATGCTGAGTACAGCTGCCTCACTGCTGATCATTCTGAACACTCACATTAATCAAAGATTACATATACCCAGATGGATCCGATTAGCATAGATCTGCTGGGAATCATCATAGCCAGACATAGGCAAGACAGGATCCTTTGGTTATGTGTTCTGTTAACTTACTTCCTCCAGACAGCTTTTTGTTCCTGTCTCTAACATTTTGTATGTCCTTGAGGTTTGATGTTATGCCTTGAAGTTTTGAAATAATTCATTTAAAAATGGGTCCTTGAGTTCCCAACCTGTTGGTAGACAGAAGACATACTTTGGGTTGAATGTGATCACTGTAACCTGCACTACAGTGCAGCACTCTCGGCACTAGATTTGCTGAGGCTGCAGTGCAGTGATTCTGAACCCAATGTGTGGGAGCCTTTGTAAACCAGTGTGCTCGCATTTAATCCACACCTCTAACCTTTCCATCTCAACCTGTCATCCTTGACAAGCAGAGCTGCAGTGAGAGAATATCCCAAGTTTGGACTTCCAAGTAAGGAGGTGGAATGAAGAGGTGTCTGCTATTGGGCTTCTGCAAAAAGCCTGAATGAGATCATTGAAAATAAATGGAATATGCATGCTTTTTCCCCTCCAGATTCCCTAGTTCTCTTATATCAAGGCAGATAACAGGGAAGCTACATACTTTATTATTTGGCTCTCTGTAGAAATACCTTCACCAACCTGGAATTTAACATTATGCTTTTGACTTTTTCTTGAAAATGACTGTATGTGAAACATTCCTATCCTTTTTTTTAAAAAAAAAAAAGTTTACCAAAGATAACATTCATTGTGTTGTCCAGTGCCTCTTATATCAAGACCTGTGAGATAAATTCCTCTTATAATTCAATACTATGACAAAGGTTGTCTTTACTGACAAACTTGTATGCTACTCCTTGCAAATATTGAGAATTGTGTAATACATTCAGATCTCTTTTTGCATTGACTCCAAGAAAGCTCTAAAAAAATTAGTTCACTTGCAGTAGTTTCCCTAGCCTATATTTTCTGGGATAATATTCTTCCCCCACCTGGCCTTATCATCACTTGTGCTTGTTAATGTACTTTGTTATTGAAGAGTTTTGGGGGTTGCTATTGGGTTTTTTGTTTGTTTGTTTACTAATTGTATTCTTATAAACCACCTATCTCCTTTGGGGCATAGATTAGATATCAAATTCATGAATATCACCTTTGGAATGAAAAGTCATCTATAGAATTAAAATATGTGTGTCTGAAGCTTACCGCATGACTAGTGACAGAATCTTTGGGATCAGGACTGAGATAAGAATATAGGAAGTCCTCACGTAACATTGTCCATAGGTTTTTGGCGACTGTGACTTTAAGCAAAACAACATACAGCAGGTCCTCAAAGGACACGTTCAGTGTTGTTTCATCATGGTGTAGAAGAGAAAATGAAATTGGTTTTGTTTTAAGTTGTTTTGCTTGAAGTCTCAGCTTCAAAGAACCTGTGGATGACATTAAATGAAGGTTTACTGTATAGTTTTTAAATCTCCACAGGTAATTCTGATATGTTCTCCTGATTAAGTGCACTAAAGTCAGTCAGTCATGAGTGGTGTGAGCAAGAACTGGAAATTAAACAGTCAGTGGATTGCATATTGGCTGACACATGTGACATGGCTGGTCAGGCGAGTAGTGGCAGTTGTTTAAAGAACTCCCAACGTGGCCGGGCACGGTGGCTCATGCGTGTAATCCCAGAACTTTGGGAGGCCGAGGTGGGTAGATCATGAGGTCAGGAGATCAAGACCATCCTGGCTAACATGGTGAAACCCTGTCTCTACTAAAAATACAAAAAAAAAAAAGAAAAAAAGCCAGATGTGGTGGTGGGCGACTATAGTCCCAGCTACTCGGGATGCTGAGGCAGGATAATGGCGTGAACCTAGGAGGCGGAGTTTTCAGTGAAGCCAAGATCGTACCACTGCACCCCAGCCTGGGCGACAGAGCAAGACTCCATTTAAAAAAAAAAAAAAAAGATCTCCCAAGGTAAAGAGATATAGTTGCTGTGAAGCCACCATTCCAGTGCAGTTGACTTCATTCATTTATTTATTCCAACATGTAGTGAGTGCCTACTATATACCAGGTACTCTGGCACTGAGGATACCAAAATGATATAGTCCCCTGCTTCTAAGGAGCTCACAGAGTCTAGTGGGACTGTCAGACATAGAGATAATAACTACACATTATAGCAAATACAAGAATATAGACATGCCCAGGGCATCATGGCAGCCCAGCGGAGAGGTGTCTGCTCAAATCTTGCAAGAAAAGGTCAATTAAGGCTTCCTGGAGAAAGCAACCAGAGAGTGGATCTCAAAGGATGAATAGGAGTTTTCCTAGATGAAGGATATTCCAAGAAGGGCCAGCATTATGTGGGAAACGATATACTCTGTATAGGAGAGGTCAACTATTGCGCATAACAAATTACCCCAAAACTTGGTGGTTTAAAACAATAAAAAATTATTACCTCACAATCTCTATAGACCAGAAATTCAGGACTGGCTTGACTGGAGATTCTAATGAAATGTCTCTCATGTGTTTATGGTTATGGTCAAGGGGTCAGCAGGAGCTACAGTTATCTGAAGGCTTGACTGGGGCTAGAGAATCTGCTTCTAAAATCTTCTACTCCTGTTGCAATGGACAGGATTCCTCCTCAGTTCTTTACCATGTGTGTGTCTTGATAGACCTACTTAGGTGTCCTTGTGACATGACAGCTGTCTTCTTCCAGAGTGAATGATTGAAGAGAGGGCAAGGTGAAAGCCAAACTATCTTTTATGTAATAACCTTGGAAGTCATACAGAATCCTAGAGGTTACACAGATCAGCCCTATTCAGCATGGGAGGGGACTACACAAAAGCACGAAACAGGGATCATTGAGGAGATCTCGAAGCTGGCTACCACACAAAGCCATCAAGCTTATGATCTGGCATGGCAGAAGAAGCTGGCTAGGTGCAGAGCCCTGTCCTGAAGGAGCCCAAAGACTGTCAATAAGGAGCTGAGACTTCATGTGTGGGCATCGTGAAGCCACTGCGGAGGCAGTAAGAAGAGAATTGATGATGTCAGATTTACATTTTAGAAAGGCTTCTTGGACAGTATGAAGAAAGGTCCTTGGAACAGAAGGGCCAGTTAGTTGTCACAGAAGTCCAGCAAGATCATGTGGGCCCATATCAGGACAGTTGTGGCCTAGAATAGTCCTTTATTGCTCAAAATGTGGTATATGGACAAACAGCTTTGACATTACCTGGGAGTCTGTAGAAATGCAGACTCCCAGGCATCAGCTTAGACATAATAGAATCTGATTCATGTGGACCTAAAAGTTTGAGAAGTGCTATTGTAGAGGACGTTGTAGAAATAATTAGGAACACAGAGGGGAGAAGAGTGACTCTGAAGTCATGTTTATTCTACTTCAAAACTAGAATGCATATTGTAAATTTTTACTGAAATCTGCATAATAGATCCAAAGAGCTTTGGGCATTCACAGCATCAGTAATGATATGGTATGATCTAATAGCAGAAGGGCTTTCTCTGTTGTTATAAATGGCAACCACGTAAATAAATGTTGCCAGCAGAGGAAACCTACTGAATACTTCTCTGCTCTAAAGCTTTACATCATTTTCCAACCAGCTTATTTCTTTTGTCTCAGAGTCTGAAGAGCAAGATAGCTGAATTTTCACAAAAGGAGCCATGAGGAATGGAATAATGTGATAAACAGAGATTTGGAAAGCTACAAGATAATGCACATTCTGGAAAATGTCCTGATTTCCAGATGACCTTTCCAAGCATTGTCTTTTCTGGGATTAGATGTGGGAGCCAATTAACTACTGGGCCTCACACGGTAAATGTCTGCCAGGAAATTCATTACTTGCATATGGTCAACAGGAACCACTATCCAGTAGTTTTTTTTAACTTGTTAAGCAAAAGTGCATCTCGTGACGTTCTCCTGGTCTGCCGGCTGGCAAGTGCCATCTGCCAACATTGGCCATGTGTCAATCTTTGTTTTTCCCCCTCCATTCTTCCACCTACCTCTTTACAATTAAGAAAATTATATAAATCAATTAGTGCTGGATCTCAGAACTCAGACGAATATGCTCCTAGTTCTGCAAAGAGAAATAGAGAAAGAAGGGGAGGGAGGGAAGCAGGAAGAAGCAGATCTACCTTTTAAAAACTGATAAATGAGCACTGACACAATGAAAATACTTTATTGATGGAGGCGGGAGAGTTTCCTCTTGCAGCATGTTCAAATACTTTGGTGGCTAATGATTTTAGACCTCCCAGAGCCTTAGTCCCATTCTTCTCCAGGCATGAACTGTTGTTCCTACTACTAATCAGGAGGTACTTTACGTAAACTCATCAAAGAGCACTGGGGTCACTGGCTCCAGGAGCTGCTAGAGATTAAATGGCTTCATTGGCATGTGTCCAAATAGAGGAAAAGTGAAAGGGAAACTGGCACCTTTTCCTTGGCCTTTCTGCCTGACTCCCTCCTGTGTTCCAGCCCCTCATAGTTTAGTTTTTTCCAATGAGTTATTGCTCACTCATTGAGTCAGTTTTTAATTGGACTCTCACCTGATATGAAGTTATTGCTATTTAGAGTGGTTAGACACATTTCTGACTAGTAAATCTGAGATTACCAGTAATTATAGAGCCTTAGGGAAAAGAGCTCAAAGCTGCTTGTCACCTATAAACACCTCCTCCTCTGGGGTTCCCAAGGAGTGGGTAGGGAAGTTTTCAATAGTACCACCCCCTCCTGAACTTCAAGGACTTTCATGTCAATACTCCCACACCAAACCTTGAGTGAGCGTTAAAAATAAGATCTACTTCCTCCTCCTGGAGTGAGCTAGTGTTGGGGGAAGGAATGCTAATTAAGAATATTGGGTGCTGACGAGTTGATGGGTACAGCACGCCAACATGGCACAAGTATACATATGTAACAAACCTGCACGTTATGCACATGTACCCTAGAACTTAAAGTATAATAATAAAAAAAAGAAAAAAGAAAGCAGAAGCTTACAAATAAAAAAAAAAAAGAATATTCCCAAACCTTATGAAAAATAGGAAAAAGAGGTTTATATGTTTCCTATTTTTGGTTATCTCAGCTTAATAGGCATCATATCCCCATTTCTCAGAGGTTTACCTTTGAAAGCATTCCTGAGACTCCAGAAAATAAGATATTACAGATTTTGCAATTCTCTCCTCCCCCAGTCAAGATCCTCCTTTCCTTACTGTGCTCTATTTCATCCCATAATACTGGTCACCTTCTAAACTACAGTATAGGTTATTATTATATTTACCCTCTGCCTCCCTCCACTAGAATGCACACTGAGGACAAGTATTTTAGTCTTTTGTGTTTGCTGCTGTATCCCCAGCACCTAGAAAGTACCTGGCACATAGTAGGCACTCAGTAAATATTATTGGAATAAATTTAAGATTCTAAAGGACCTTGAAACCTGTTTAGTATCTTTGTTTGGAGATAAACCAATTAAAACCCTAAGAGTTCATGACTTTCCCAAGGTCACATAGCTAGTCTGCCGAGGCAAGTCCAGAAGGTGAATCCAGATCTCTCTCCTAACCCTGTGTCCTTCCTACCACCTGCCACTGCTTTTGGCTACTGGATGGAGCTGCGAAGAAAACTGGAGGCTACTGGTCCTAATCCAGAGAAGGGATTTTCTGAGTGCTGCCCAGAAGGAGGCAGGTATCATGAGCATCTTCTGCCCTCGAGAGGATCTTGGCAGTCAAATATGGCTGCAGCCTGGTTCCATTCCTTGGTCATAATCGCCAACTTCTGCTGCCAGGATTTTCTCCCTGTTTTTTTTAATAAGGCTGCCTGTTTGAAGAAGGTACACACACACACACTCACACACACACACACACACACACACACACACACACACCCCTACCCCTCCAGGCTCACCAAAGCAACATACAGCTCTGTCAGGAAAGATCATAATCTCACCCATCACGCTGTCTGGTGCAGCTTGGGCAGAGGGATTGCTGATGAAATTATTGAAGTTCCAAAGCCCCCAGGCCATCCTCTTGACACAACCACTATTTTGGCACTATCTTCTGTTATTCTTTGGTTTTTGCTACTCCTAGTTACCTCAAATGAACACGCTATCCCGCTTTGGATCCACAAACTCTACCCCAATATCTGGCCAATCTTGCCATGCCCTTCCCCCTACACCATGCCCTCCTCACTATCCCCAAGGGGCCAAAATGGATAATTGTAGAGACCGGGCAAGACTCAGCTCACTGGTTGAGAGAGGAGGTCAAGAGTTCTGCTGTAGAAGGGAAAAAATCAGGAAACAGGAGGAGGACCAGAGAATAGGCAGTGCTTGACAACCCTGTGGAGGCAAATTGTCTGCAGAGTTGAAAAAACCACTTCACATTTGTCGTTAGAAAAATATTAATTTTTTTACCTTTTCAATACTGTGTTCAAAACCTCTCTCACAAGACCCACAGACTTTCCTACTACAGGGCTGTCATTTTTGAATAGGAAAATTTGAATTCAGTATTTCAAAAGTGATTTCTTGGAAGTAATTTCTTATGTGGTATCAAGTCTCTGGAGAAAAATGCAGAAAGTCTTTCTGCCCATTAGATGCTGTTCACAAGAGAGAGAAACAGCAGGAATTAACAGTATGGTGGCTTCACAGGATTGCCCAGATAGTGTGTGAGTTCAGGAAGTGTCTCGTTTGCAGGGAGAGAATGATTAACACACCAGACGCTGCTCTGACTCTCCTGTAGGAGTCAGAGGAGACAAAGCTTGAAGGCTACATTTACAAACTATCCTGAGCCAGCCCCACCTAGAAGCACACGAAGCTTGTTTTAATCATCTCATTTCTCTCTAGCCCATGGGCCAGCCTTATTCCTGCTTTCTTGTATTCATTTGGATCCCCACTATGTATCAGCCTCTGTGCTGGTCTTGTACCAACAAGGCAAAGAGGAATCCTACGTGATCTCTGTCTTCAAAGACCTCATGTACTTGATACAGAGGTAAATAGATTAGCAAATAACAGCTATTGGCAAAATTAATGAATCAATAAAAATGCATTTAAATGATGTTTTGAGTGCCTAACTCTGCTGTAGGAGCTAAAGAAGGCCTCTTAGAGGAGTTAACAGCTGAGCTTTCTGCCTCAGTTTCCTTAAGGCTGTGCAGATTCTTGGATTCTCATCAATAAGGCCAAATAGGATATTCCCTCCCATAGGACTTTTTCTCTTAGGCATCTCATTTGTGTAGTCTAACACTTAGGGTATTGGGGCGGAGGGGCATGTGGAGAATCTTGCCTCTGACTAGCCTTATAAGAACACCGTACGTGTACGTGTGTGTGTGTTTCCTAAAGGAGGACTTATTTTAATATCTGAGAGTAGACTTGTAGGAACTTCTTGATGTACAGAAATCTCATAGACCCTGCAGTGATTACTGCAAAGAATCATCCCATTTTAGAGCTGACATTGACCTTCTAAATCAACTCACCCTTTTTACAGTTGATGGAGGTTAAAGCCAGGGATGCTAAAGTACTACCCAAAGTCACGCAGCTAACTACAGGCAGAGCCAAGTCTAGGACCAGGGCCTCAGTTCTTTGCAATTTTTATGCTACCTTGCAGGTCCCTCCAAGGGGCACACATCTGTCAGCATAGTGGGATGATGAGGAACAAGCATTACACTAGGGGTAGGGGCTGGGAGTGATGTATGAGATACTACTGAATCATAGAACTGGAAGGGCCCCTAGAGGTCATCTCACTCACCTCCTGCATTTTTCTGATGAAGAAAGAGAAGATGGGGAAGGTGAACCTGATCTTCTCATCCAGGGGAGGAACTGCCCTCTAAAAGGTGTATGGAAATGTATGGGACCATTTTTGGCTGTCACAATGACTAGGAAATGATATTGGCATTCAATGGGCAGATGCCAGGGATGCTAAGCATATATTGAGTGTAACAGTCCTACCAATGACAAATCACCGAGCCCCAGATGTCAACAGCATCCCCATTGATAACCGTGAAAAGAGCCCCCATTACAGACAAAGAAGGGACCAGGCTCTGAGGTGGTTTACCCAGTAGTTTGTTATTGTGTGTACATTTAGGGGTGAGTCACAAACCCCTCTGAGAATCAAATAAAAACTTCTCTTCATAGAAATCTACACACGCACAAGAACTTTGCCCTTAATTTTAGTGGGTCAGTGAGTCCCTTTAACCAGTCAATGAACCACAGGTAAATAACCCTAGTCTAAAAAGAGACTTAAAGGTGGAGAAAATTAGATAGGTATGTGTTTTCTTATGGATAAAAATTGTCCTATGATGTGTCCAATGGAATGAAGAGTAAATGTGAGGTTTTTCCCTACCACGTGAACACAGTGCTATCCAGACTCTTAGTCTCTTTCTTTTGTTCATTCAACAGAAGCCTTGGATTTTTATCCATCACTTAAGAAGTATAGCTATTATTTCCTATTGACAGTCAAACTAAACACCACGTCTACCTCCCGCACCTTCCTTCCCTTTCTCTCCCCACAGTAAGTACTCAGCAGGACTGAGGTAGGAAGTAGGAGTGGGTACTGACTTCAAAGGGTCCCTCTCCCTGAGCTTTGGAGAGTCCCTTCTTCAGGAGTGTGAGTCCTGGGTGAGTGGTGGAAGAACTGCAGGCTTTAAATGCTAGTCAAGGTGTAAATCAGATACTGTGTTTTAAAATGTGCTGAGTAATTTCTGACTCATTAAATTGGTTAAATTACAAAATGCTCCATTTCAAGATGCTCTATTTTGTCCATTTGCAACAAGTCATGGCAAATGGGAGAGACAGATTAGCCAATCATGCCTCCATGGTGTTGTTGAAGAGAATAGAGGAGAGGAGAGATGGACGACTCACTACCACTCTGTGAGAGAAGACTTAGGGTCAGGCATAACAGTCAGACCAAGCAGTCTTATAGGATAGCTATTCTTCCAGGGTTTTACATCTCATTTACTCCTGACAGCAATCCTTGGGGGCTTATTTTCTTGTCTGTTTTACTAATGAAGAAACTGTGGCTGAGAGAGGTTAAATAACTTTTTCAATTGAGTCACAATTCACACC
The DNA here is from genome assembly GCF_000951045.1 of Mandrillus leucophaeus. NCBI lineage: Eukaryota > Metazoa > Chordata > Mammalia > Primates > Cercopithecidae > Mandrillus > Mandrillus leucophaeus. Next base: position 650,398 of record NW_012110197.1, on the reverse strand, counting down.
CAGTCCTATGTGACTCCTAGACCAAGTTCTTTTCACCCCAATGCTTCCCAGCGAGTTTGTATGAATGACCACATGTAATGATGCTTTCAAACAGCTAAAATTATCTGCACAGCAGGTGCCCCCTTGCCTTCCCATCTACAAGACCCATCCCAGATTGTTCTTGGTTATTCCAGTATGCTGAGGACAAGCCTTCGGACTTTGATTTCATTTTGTTTTGTTTTTCTTAAACTGTGCTTCCGTCAAGGCTGTAGAGAATCCTGTTAGGACAGTATGTCGTGATTTAAACTGTGGCTGATGGGTGACTCCCTTCTTTCCTGCTCTTGCCTCAAACCTTTCCTTTCTCTTCTGATGGGAGAGACCAAGTGTACTTCTGCATGCACAGTGCCTGGAGATCTTCCCAAGCCTGACTGGGAGGCGTCAAAAGGGAATCTGTACCTAACTTGCACAGAATGGTTTCCACTTAGCTGGGGGCTTTGTTTTGTCCCCCAAAGTAGCTGGTGACTTTGTTTTGTCCCCCAGAGTGTTTCGTTCTTTTCCCCTCATAGATTTGTTTCTCTGTGAATTTATCTAAAGACAGTGGTGTGCTGTTGGGCAAGAAGTCCTTTTCACTGCCTCCTGTAGGAGAGCTATAGTTACTGCTGAACAAATAACAACCTGCCCACTGCAATAATAACCACCATTCCCCTGAGGGGCAAGTATCTAATTAAGTGAATGCCTTGGGTCAAGGGGTCATATTTCTGCAGGCAATGGACCTTTGTACCATTTGCCAGTCAGGGGGTTAGACACATTCCCTATCCTTGCTGCTGGGTGTTTCCACACCTGAGCCATTGCCAGCAGAGTTGAGGAAGGAGCTTACCTCAGAGTCTCTAAGTAGAGTCCACTGCTCTAGATGTGCTAAGAAATATCTCAAAACCGTTGGTTCCAAGTTGGTGCTTGATTTTCCTATTTCCATCAGCAAAAACCATAAATACTCAATTAAACTCTGAAAGTGGTCTTAGAATTCCAACACCAGGTATAGAGGCCTTAATTCTTTTAATGGGGGAGGGGAAAAGCACTAGGTCAGGAGTCAGAAGACCAAAGGTTTAGCTCCGACTCTACAACTAACTGCCCATATGACCCCAGTAACTTTCTTATCTAGTTTCCCCAACTGGAAATGGGAGTTTGTTCCTTAGATATTCTTTAAAAGTAGTACTGTACTGTCCACTCGAAATATAATAGGAAACACATATGTAATTCTTAATTTTCTGAATTTTAGCAAAATTAAAAATAAAAAGCAAGTAAAATTAATTTTAATAATATATTTTATTTAACCAGTATATGCAAAATATTATTTTAACATGTAATTGGATTTTTCACATACTTTTTCCATATTAAGTTTTTGAAATCCAATGTGTATTTTACACTTTACATTGCATTTAAGTTCAGACTAGACCCGTTTCAAAGGTTCAATTTGGCCACATGTGGCTGATGGCTACTGTATTGGATAATGCAGCCCTAACTCTTTTCTGGCTATTAATTTTTTTTTCAGTCTGTCACAATCCTTTACTTGAAACTCTTGAGGTTAGATGGATAATTTAGAATTTTTTATGTTTTAAAATGAAATACAGTATTTATTATTTATTAATACCCCAGGGGGATCTGGAGCAGCACTCCATGATCAAACAAATAAATATTTCTGTAGCAAAAAGTATGACAGTACACACTGAGATAAAGAAAGAAAATAAATAGCATTGTATAGATTGGGCATTGCTGCCAAGTGAGTTACAAGAAGAAAACTTTCATTTTTCAGAGGACTTGCCTTTTGAAATTGCAGATAAAGGATTGTGAGTCTGTATCACAAAAACTGTTCAGTATTAGGTTCAGTATTTGCTTAGTTGTTTTATTTGTCAAAAATTGGCCCCAGCATTACTGTGGCAGTACAGTTGTCCTTTGACTAGCCATGGACATGGCATTCTGGTTGAATCGTCTCCCTTGGTTTGACTCTTAGTTGTGGTAACTATCTCCAGCAAGCTGAAAGGGTGACCCATGGAGACTTAGGATTGCTGGATTAAATATAGGATGCCCAGGTAAATTTGAAGTTAAGATAAATAGCAAACACATTTTAAGTGTAAACATGTCCCATACAATATTTGAATTTCATATAAAATTCCAATTTTACTGGGTGTCCTGCATTTTATGTTTTAACTCTGGCACCTCTACCATGTTAAAAGCTGTTTCAGCAAGTAACCACTGCTGCTTCTGAGGTCAGCCAAGGGAGTGTAAGGGAAGACTTTCTCATCTTGTGTCATGTTTGCTCAGACAGACCATATAAAGCAACCTGGATGGTTAAGGAGAATGGAAATCTGGTTGTTTTGATTCTAGAATCCAAAAAATTAGGAATGACAAAGAATTCAGTTACAGGTATGGCATTTGCAATCCTGACGTGGGCCTTGATCACGGCAGAAGGCTAATCTAACAGGTGTTCTTAATAGACTGTCTTAAACTCCTTAAGAATCTTGTCAGGTCATAGCCACACACCAATCATGTAGCCCCTAATTTGGGGGTTTCTTAATCTCTATCAAGGATTCCAGAAAGAAAACCGAAGAGAGTGAACTAGGAACTATCTCTGTTTTTAAAATATGGGGTGGGAAGTGGTGGGCGTTTGTTGAGAGCATAACTCTCTCTTTAAATGCCTCAAAAATTAAGAGGTGCCAAGAGGAAGTGCTGCTTTAAGAACCATCTGGCTCACCCAGGTGCAGGGCTGGGGAGGCTCAGAGCCTGCATCAAAAGTGGCTTCAGCTTCTGTAAACAGCGTCATTCCCAGCATTCCCTGCCAAGATGGGGCTTTATGTATCCCAGAGAGAGTCAGCAGAAGCAGGTGGCAAATTTGACAGACTACGGAGAGGATGACATGATATCTGTTCATGCAGTGGGGTCCACTCAGGGTCCCTCAAACTTTAGTGCCACCCTTTCGAATGACTTGTGAGGTGCTGGATCAAGAGCAGTGACCTGACTGAAACTGTTTCAGATCAAAGGAGACTAAAAGGACATGACAAGCAAATGCAGTATGTGATCTTAGATTGAACTCTGGACCAGGAAAAAAAAAAAATGTTCCTGTAAAGGACATTATTGAGACAATTGGTGAAATTTGAATATAGGTCATTTATTAGACAGTAATTTTGTAATTGTTAAAATTTCTGATCATAATTGTACCCTGATTATGTAAGAGAATGCCTTTGTTCCTAGTTTTTAAGGGTTAAAGGTTTGTTTATGGTTTCAAATGATTCAGAAAAAAATAATACAGTCATGCATATCCACTTTAAAATGTGGCAAAAAGTTACCTATTCGTAAATCTCTGTAAAGAGTACGAAAGTTTATTATACTGTTCTTGTAACTTTTCTGTGAACTGTTCAAATAAAAAATAAAAGAATAGCAGCATGACACCATCCAAAGATAGATGTTCCGAAGGGATAGTCATGGGAGAGGTGAGGATCCCTGACTCCCTGAATTAGGAGCTGCCCAAGTTAGATTCACTGAGTTTCAGTTTCAGGATTTGGTGTATTGGTAAGAGCCCATGCACCAGACTCAGTCAGCCCTGGCGTTCAGCCAGGCAGTGCATTGTTCTATTTAACCTTGCTGAACCTTAGTTTCCTAATCTGTAAAATGGGGCACTGTAACTTATCTCACAGCCTTCCTGCTAAGATTGGAGGTGATGTTTGCAAGGCATCTTGCTGAGTGGCGTGTAATAGATATTTCCCGAAAATTAAATATGTCTTTGTTTCCATGGAAAGACCATGACTTGATGGCTCCAGAGTCTTGTATTTTCATCAAGTGCAAGGAGCAGCAATCTGTCACCAAATCTGTGGACCAGAGACTCAGGCTCTGCCCCATTTGAAGCCTTCTCATTGCAAACCCCAGTGGAAAGCCCATTCAGCTGGCAACTTCGAGCAGTATTTCCAAGCATGATTCGTTTCCTAGTGGCATAATCACTTTGAACAAAACCACGGCAAGCCTTTTCAAGAATGCTTTTGAAAATCTTTTCTTCCACAGCTGCCACACAGCATGAGAAGCAAGGTCAGGTTATTGGCTCAAAAGGTTTGAAAAGGATGGAATTAACTCTGGACTTTAACCTTCAGATAAATGACCTCACAAGACATGGGAAGTAAAAGTAAAAAGAAAAAAATGTCTGGGGCTGTGAGTGAATAGCAATGATGCTGAACTAGAAATCAAAAGACTTGAATTAGAATGCTGGTTCTGCCACTTAGTAGCTGGTGATTTTGAAGCAGGCCATTCTGAGCCTGTTGCTTTATTTGTAAAATGGGGACACTAGTGCTCCATATAGTTGGTGGATTAAACAAGCGAGATAAAGTACAGTGCTGCACCGCTTCACAACAGGGATATGTTCTGAGAAATGTGTGTAGGTGATTTCATCATGCTAACACCATTATGTGAACATCGTAGAGTGTACTTACACAGACCTAAATGGTACAGTCTACTACACACCTAGGCTCTATGGGATAGCCTGTTGCTCCTAGGTTACAAATCTGTGCAGCGTGTTACTGTACTAAATAATGTTGGCAGTTATAACACAATGGTAAATATTTGTATGTCTAAACACATCTAAATATAGAAAAGGTACAATGAAAATCCAGTATTATAATCTTATGTTACCACCATTATATATCAGTCCGTCCTTTATTGACCAAAATGTCCTCATGTGGCACGTGACTATACGTGGAAGCTCTTGGTGAACTGTAAGGGGCTATGTAATGTATAGCCTAGCTACCCAAGTATAGTTCAGCATTGACATCACCAGGGATAAAATGAATAATGCGGACTCTCAGGCCCCACCCAGACCTACTGAATTAGAATATACATTTTAACAACATGTAAATTGTCCAGAGCATTCATGAGAAGTTTGAGGACATACATGAAAGTTTGAGGAGCTCTGAGGTAAAACGCCACCCTTGGGTTGATTCTTGAGGTAGTGCCTTTAAAGAGGCCTAAGGGGGTTTACTTAAAACCAGAGCTTTCGAGGCCTAGTGTTTTGCCTATTCAGACTATCGAGTATATCTTGTGAGGGTTGGGCAAACCAGCCTAGTCTCTAGTGGATGTTAAAACACCCTGTGTCAAAGTGAGCACTTGCACTTCAACACAACTTCTGCTTCAGCACAGGTCTACACACATGGACGAAATCCTCTGTGCCTCCTCCACCATCATCACTGTGGTGTACTACAATCAGCTATGAGTTTTGGAACACCTGTTACTCCCAAGTCCTGCTTTCTGTCTGGGTCTGGAGACCACCATGTCTATCATGAGACCATCCTAGTTTTGATAATCAGAAAGGAATGTAAAGATATAACCAAGGTCATTTGCAAGTAAGAATTAGGACAGCCTGTCCAGTCTCCCTTTGCTGCCAGAAGTGGCAGGTAGTAATGACCCCAAATGACCCTGCTCACCCTTGGGTAGATTAAAGGAAAATATTCTGGGGCATCTCGTAACTCCACAATTTCTTGAATTTGCTCTACTTTGGGTCAACCCTTGGTTGGCTAAGGCAGACCCCTCAAAGGCAGGAATTGAGGGGACTTTATCATCATTCCCAGCAGCCATGTACCACACTCAGTGCCTGGACATGGTAAATGGCTGCCTAATGAATGAATCTGTTGAAGACTCCAGCGCAGCACTTTATAGATATTAGGTGCTCAGTAAGTGCCTGTTGTTTGATTAACTAGGTCAGGGTAACTTTCCTGTTAGGCACTTACAGGCACGGAGCCCAGAATAGAATCTATGAGCTTGTCAGGGCCTATGAAAATGTTTCAGACCTTAACATTAAAAACAAAATGACTCCAGGAACCAAAAAGGAAACTGCAAAGTAGATAATAAAATGTGTAATTAGCTGGATGTAAAATATAATATTATGCCAACTAGTCAAGTGCAACTTGCCCCTTAAGAGTTCTGTGTAGATTATATTACATTTTGAGACGTGGGCACATTTTAATCTGTTAAATGTGGCATGAAAGAAGCCCCAAAAGTTAGTGTCTAGAGCTTAAGAAGGATTTTAAAGATCCCCAGTCAGAGGAGTCAGGTGGGGTGGTGTTTCTTCTCCCCTGCTAAGGAGTCTGAAGCAGGGCAGACGAGATGCTGCCTGTCTGAGATAGATCCCAAGACACAGGGAAAGAAACAGTGCAGCAAAAATCAGGAAAGTCAAGATGTAGGAAAAATTACAGGGTTTCACCCTGTCCCAGATGATTTTTCCCAATACATATTTTGTACAGTTTTGTGTAAAGAGAAAATTTTCTGCTTCTTGTCTTACTACCCTAGCATTGATTAATGGCATGCCCTATATCCTGTGCATTTCTATTTATTTCCTTAATCACAGGCTTTAGATGTCGGGGTGGGCTGAGTGTAGGGGGAAAGTGAAAATCAAATGTTCATCAGTTTTTTCCCATTTTCCCTTTCCTTTCAAGAAAATTTTTGCTCTAAATTTTCATTACTCATGTAGATAATATACACAACTAAGCGGGAAACATAATCCATTTGCTCTGTGAGACCCGATTTAATTAACATTCCTGCAGACACAAAGGGATCTATATCAGTTAGCTTTTCCTACGTAACAATGCCCCGCCAAAACTTAGTGGCTTAAAACAGCCATCATTTATTTGGCTTACAATTCTACAAGCCAGCAACCTGGGCTGGATTCAGCAAGGTAGTCCTTCTGGTTTTGGCTAGGTTCACTCATGCCTCTGTGTTCAGCTGCCAAGTGAATTGCAGGGATGGCTGGTCTCAGATGACCTCATTTGAGACTACTTAACTTTATCCACATGGTTTCACATGCTCCAGCAGGCTAGCTCAAGCTTATTCACATGGAGGCTGAGCAGGTGTCCCAGAGAACAAAGACTGGAAGTATATGAGACTTCTTGAAGTCCAACCTTAAAACTTTCACACTGTCACTTCTACCATATTCTGTTGACCAAAGCAAGTCACAAGGCAAGCCTATATTCAAGGAATGGGAAAATAAACTTCACTTCTTGAAGGGAAAGAATTTCAGAGTCACATTGTAAGGGGCATAAATACTATGAAGGGAAGAACTGCAGTCCTTTTTGCAGTCTACCAGAGTCAAACACAACGAAAGAAATACAGTCTTGAGTGAAATGATTAAACAATGTTTAAACTGCAGGGCAAAAAAAGAGGATGGGAATCAGGATTCACATGTTTAAATGTAGTCAGATCCAAGTGGGAAAATGAGAGCCAGGGCCTGGTCATTCTATTGGAATTTACAACTTTGGTTTTGATGGGAAAATAAATAACCACTTTAGAAAAAATAAGGTATGCACACACAGGTGTGTGTATGTGGTTTTGCCAGAGAGCTATGCTCCAAGAGTATGCGAAGTTATAACGTCAGATAAAAATTAACCTTTGTGGTAGACGCCACACACAGCTAAGTACAATTATAGCTGTTCAGCATCTTTTTCGTTGCATTGTAACCAAGGACAGAGAAGTTTAGTTTAAACAGAAAATGTTATGTCACGTGGCTAAGAAAGTGATGCGCAGAGGGGGCACTTTGAGGCAGAAGTACAACAGCAGCTGGCACACTGGGTGGTGATGGTGAGGCATGCTACGGTGAGCAGCGGAGGGCTGGTTCAGAGTAGCATTTCTCCTGGTCTTAGCTCTGCTGCTAAGCAGCTCTGTGACATTGCCCAAGTGACTTTCCCTCTCTAGGCTTTGGTTACCTTCTCTACTACACAGGAGGGTGGGTTTGATCATCCCTATGACTCCTTCTGCTTAAGACTAAATTGACTGAATATCCCAGCACATAATGGCTTATCCCAAAAGATAGACAAGGACGAAAGAGTATTTTTAGAAAACTTTTGATTTTGGACTCCAGCTGAGTTTTCTTGGCCACAGGCCTTTCTGCGAAACCTACTTTTGCTGCTTTTCTTTGAGGTAAGAGAGTAATTAAGCAAATAAGAATCAAAAGGGACTCTAAAAGGGATTTACAAGACTCTCCTTCCCAGGTTTTCCTAGTTGTATTTAAAGCTACATGGGGCTCCCTGCTGGATTCCAGAGATACAGGATCACAGTCTCATTTACATTCTTCTCCCGCCACAACATATCCATGTTTCTTTACACAGTCATCTTGTTTCTTACATCCTTGTGTAAACTCTTCATCTATGATGAGCTTAGAATACTTTCTTCAGCTTGTCATTTTAATTCATGGATGTTTAATTCAAGTTTTCAGATGGTACCCAAGAAGAATCCCCTGTACCTGGCACCAAGTGAAAACATGCCGCTGTTTTGCTATTGTGCTTCTCCATTTGCCCATCATAATTTTATTTCTCCTCCTCTGTTTTTTGTAAAGTTAAAAATGTATTTACTCCCTGTCTCCACGCCTCTTTATGAAAGGTGAAGTACATTGCAGCATTGTTTGTAATAATGAAAAGTGGGGCATAATGCCCCGTAAATGCTCATGGAGGAATGAATGGTTTGATTAAAAAAAAAAACAAAAAACACTATTTAAGGAACTACTAAGGAGCAGTTAAAAAGAGCAAGGTTTATTGGTATTAATATGGAACATTTTCAAAAACATATGGATAAATGAAACCAATGCATATAATATGGTATTATTTATGTGAAGGCTTATCTTAGTATAGACATGTATGTGTATAAACAAGAAAACTCAGGAAGGTCACACAAATAGATAGCAGCAGTTTACTCTGGGCAGCGGAGTAGGTGAGGGGTAACAAGAGTAGTGAGAATTTTTGTCTTATCTGCATTACTTAGATTTTAAATGTTAAAAATATAATTATTTTTGCCATTTAAAAAAAATTTTTAAATAGGATTTTTGTAAAGAGTGAGGTGGCGATGGTTTATACCTATCTCTGGATTTAAGCAAATAAAAGGTAGAGAAAAAATTTCTTCCCCAGATTAATAACCCAGCATTCTGTGCATGGAGGTGTGGTAATCTTTCTGATTATCTACCAGCGTGAGGGCAAATAACACAACGAAGATTTCAGGAAATAACCATGTATTCCATCCCAGACAAGAACCGTCTGAAAACCTCTGCATTTCAGGTCTTAATTACCATGTCATTTCAGTTTTATTCTCAGAGCTAATTCTGAGAAGTGACAGATTTTCTCATATGCTGTGTGATTTAATTACAATTAAGTCCTTACAATTTAATTACAGGAAAGTGCTATTTTTTCAGAATCTGAGCAACCAGAAAGTTCACACAATCAGCAGCTTTCCTCTGTAGTCTGCTTTTTGAAAGTGAGACAAATAAGAGACTGAATCAGGGAACTCTTCCAAAAAACACCTTTCAAGCTCTGTCATAGGGTCAGTCCAGACGAAGCTTAATTTCTTACACTTTCAGCAATTATAGTACTATGTGCTGATAACTGATGTTTCTAACAATGGCAGTGAGATAGCGCATGCGAACTTGGAAATTTCAAGGAAAGATAAAATTGTAGGTGGTGTCTGGTGTTGCTTTCTGTGTTTTTGAAACTTATAATTCATATGCCACGTATTTAGTGTCTCTCAGATACTCAGAAAACTCAGCAATAGCATTTCTGAACCAAGAGATGTAAGAGGCAAGACTTGAGCAGAATGTTTCCAGGTAGCAGACATGGACAAGCCACATTTTAAGCGCTCAGAGGCCACATGTGCCTAGTGGCTACCATACTGGAAAGCACAGTTCTAAAGCATTCTGACAAGAAGTCTTCCTGCAGCCACCATGTCTTTCTCATCCTTCCATTTGGGCTCCTCTATTTAGTCACCAGCTCCAAGACAGCAGGAAGAGGCAGCATATATCCCCCAGGAGCTCATGTCATGTTGCAGCCATTTCTATTGCTCAGCTCTTGACACTACCTTCATCCTCTGTCAGCGAGGTGGAATGATGCTGGATTCTGCAGGGTTAGCCCTTTCCTCCACCTTCACACCCTATGTTGAGAGTCTTATACTTCCCAGAGTCCTAAGTAATTTATGCATAGAAAGGGCCGTTTGTTCAAGGGGCCAGCAGTGGTTAGGCTTCCCACTTGGGGCCTACCTCTCTCAGGCTTGCTTGTACTTCTAAGCACCAACAACAGATTCTTCTTGTTCCTTCAGTCTGTCTTTAAATGGCCACCTTCACTACACAATGACATTCCTACCTTGTCCTCTTCTCACGGGATAGGAACCTGAAAGGTCACAGCCAGCACATCCCTGGAAATGCTGAATCCCAGCTCCCATGGCTGCTGCGACTAAGGACTGTTTAGTGATCAGCCAGCTGTTTTGAGTTTACCTTCTCCAAAAAATGGCTTTCTTCTCTTCTTTGCATATTATTTTTCTGAATTGCTGCCTCTATTGTTCAGACCATCCCAGATTAATGACAAAACCCTATCTTATTCAAGCCAAGAATTATCTACAACCCTCCTCAACTAGTTTTTGCAAGATCATTTCAGTTTTTCTTTTTGTGCTACATCCTAGATTAATTCGTCAGTTTCATCTTCTATTGAATCATTACCTAAGGCTTATTCCATGTTTCAAGTTTGTTTTTTTTTTTTTTTTTTAGTTTGATGAGTATATTTACCAACGCTTTATCATTTATTTGTTCTTGCCTCATTTTGGCAATCTTTGTTTTATAATTTCTTTTTTAAAGTGGAAGACTTTTCTTCATTTATCTTTTGAGCATCATAAATTTGTTTTAAAATCCTTGTTGAATTGTTTTATAAAATATATTTCATCTACAGTGCTGTGCAATAAAAGAAATTATATCTGCACTGTCCAATATGGTGGCTATTGAGCCATTGAATTTCATTTGATCTTAATTAATTTTTATTTAAATGTAAATCATCCATATGGCTAGTGGCTACCATATTAGATAACACAGATGTAGAATAAATTTTAAAAGCAATCACTGATTTTGTTAGTATTAGGTTTCCTCCTATGTTTTAGAATTTTGATTTTCAAGCTCATTTTAAGCGGAAGATAATTTATCTTTTCTGTAGCTGGGGGAAGCAGAGTTGAGAAGGAAGTCCACCCTTCCTATTTAGTGGTTTTCAGTATTCTCCACTGGGACAGCAGTCTAGAATTATGTATTTAAATGGTGTTTTGAAGCTCTTGCCTCAGAGAGACATTGTTAATATTGAAGCACCCACAGGCAGCTTGGTTCAGTTTCTGATCAGACCATGTCTTTGTTCTTCTTTTGTAGACCTACCACTTGCTAAAAGCTATAGCCCCTAGCAGTAGCAAGCAACGGCACATTTTTTCCACACTACTTTGTCAAGCAAAAGAGCCCTGTCTTAGCCCCAAACTTGAGGCCATGAGCCTAATTCCCTAGTTTTTATGAGTCATTTTAGTCCCTTTTTCCTGCAAGAGCTAGACCACCATCACTGCCTGCCTGCCTCCAGACTGGGTGCCCAGCTGCTTCAGCGCCCGACTCACTGCTTTTGCCTTTCTGTTCCATTCTGGCTCTTGGATGTGTTTATCTTGTTTTGGAGTCCAGTCATATCTTTTTAGTTTTCTATTTTTGTATTATAACTGGCATTGCTATGTGTTTGAGGTAGAGGGGGAACATCATGACATGAACTTACAAAGCTATCTTGACCCGATGGTGTCCCCTCCAATAATATTTCCAGTTATAGCGCACACATGAAGACTTCCACCACTACCTCATCATTCCCTAAGCGTTTGGTCACTTGTGTGACAGAACACAATAGGTTCTCATTAAATGTGTGTTGGATGAATAAATGAAATATCAAACCTTAAGACAAACATTACCCCCAGAGTGGAACCCCATAAATTTTCAATAAACTCCTTCTATAGTATCTCAATGGGATGACGTAAAGTGATAAAACTCTCTTCTTCTGAGCCACACAAACCCCTAGAAATAGAACAAACACATAATTGGGAGGAGCAGCAAAGAATCTGTGGTCATCTCTAATTTACCACACCCAACTTTTATTTATTTATTTTTTAGAAACAGAGTCTCACTCTGCTGCCCAGCTGGTGTAAAGTAGTATGTTCATAGCTCACTGGAACCTTGAACTCCTGGGCCCAAGGGACCCTCCCACCTCAGCCTCCCAAGTAGCTAGGACTACAGGCACATGCCATCACACTCAGCTAATTAAAAAAATTTTTTGTAGAGATGGTACTCTCACTATGTTGCCTAGGCAGGCCTCAAACTCCTAGGCTCAAGCAATCTTCCCGCCTTGGCCTCCCAGATTGCTGGGATTACAGCTATGAGCAGTATGAGTGTGTACCAGGCCCACACTCAGCTTTTCAACAGTTCTGAAAAGGATTCTCAAATGTGACTTACATGTTCCTACCTCTATGAACCTTGGGCTACATAGGATGATAGCAAGGGGAACAAAACAGTAGTGAAATATCTGGGCCGTTGGTCACTAAATGGTCCTGAGCACACTCGTGTATCCATTGAACACTTACATAGATCCTATCTCTAGATCCCCACTGCCGTAGTAACCAAAAAAACTTCTCTTATCAGGAAAACAGAAAACAGACCAATGTGAGTTGGATTGGTTTGATTTTCTTAGGTAGTCTGTTTCTGCTATCTGCTTCTCTAACCCTATTTTCTTAGATTTGCCATTAGTTTATACGTACATGTGAGTATTCTCTATTTTTCTGCTTTCAGCAGTTGAATCCCGTGCTCCTCTTTGCTTTAAAAACAGGCAGGGAACTTGGAAAAGTAGGAGGCTCAGGTCCCTCAAAGACCTGCCTTGGTGCTACTGGAATTGAGGCTGTGGCTGGCTGGCAAGATGATGTTTGTTATTTTTAATAACTCACCTGCTCCAGACATTTTTATGTAGTAAGGTTGAGGGCTGATGAGCAGATCACTCATAAAGAATATGGATTAAAATTCTTCCCAAACCTTACTTGTAAAACCTTTTAAAAAATGGATCAAGGTTGAGTATATCTATGGGTGTGAGTGACCTCAGTTAATGATTCTAGTAACCCAGTAAAAACTGGGTTTAAACAAAGAACCAACTGTATTAGTCAAGTATCTAATACAGTATCTCATGCATATCTACTCCCTGAACAAGCTACTGACAAATGTGATTTTATTGAATCCCGACCCTCTGTAAGTTGTCATGGAGGTTAAAGTTACTTCTAGCCAGTTCATTCTGTTTGCCAAAGAATGTTTTTCCTTGCTCCTTCGTATGGGATTGTCAGTTGTCTCTGGGAAGTGCTAGATAGAAATTACGATATAATGGTGGTAGATGATAAAATGAACACTGAGAGAAGATATGTTGATAAGATTTCAAAACATCTTCTAAGATATACTTATCACCTAAAACAAATAGATGTTTGCTATAGATGGTTTAATTTTTAAATTTGCCCTTCAACTAAATGAAACCCAAAAAGTTTTTAGTTAGGGCATCTTTCAGATTGGTTACCAAACATGCTCAAAATAAGAATATACAGATCAATAATTTGTTCAACTTTGTTGAACGCAGATAATCACTTAGGTTCAAGAGCAAACAAATTCAGAAGCACCGAATGGAGAATTTTGCTGCTGTAGCATAAAAATCAAAGATGTACTTTATGTTCCCAACATCATCCCTCGCTCACCGTGACCCTTAGGCTGGGTTCAGCATGATGGACCTGGAGATCCCAAAAGAGGGACAATTTCAGTTGCATTTTAATCAAGCCCAACGATAGAAGGAAGAATTATGTGAAATTGTTAATAGAAAAGAGCAATCGTTTCTTGCCCCCGTGGTCATTTATACACCTCATGCCTGAACAACTGGATAAATTAGTAGCTGCGCCTTCCTCACAATCAAATGTGTATGCAGGACAGTTTCAGGAAAGTTCGACCTCCTGCCCTAAACTGATTTTTCCTAATACTTCTGAATTTGTGCTATAACAGATGAGCAGCATTCTGATGCAGTTAATTAAGTAAAACCTCACTGCATCCACAGCAGCAGGAGGTAAGATAGATGAATATGGCCTTAAGCTTTCCCCTCACCCAGAGAACATTTCTACCCAGAACGAAGAAATCAGACTAAACTTGATGTAGCTTGGTGGTTTATATGTATTCTTTAAATCGGATGCCTTTAGAACATCATGTGTTCTATATGGGGGGTGAATAGAAGTTCCTTGTGGAGAGAATGTTTGCTCAGATACACTAGTGGTACGTGCATTTGCAGCAGTCCTGTTCCCTGTGATCATGAGTGTACCTTTATGTTGGGGAAAATCACATGAAACACTCCACCTCCCACCTGTCTGATGACGCTTCCCTGCAGAGGAGGCAGTGAGTGTTTATATACAGTACCTAACACTTTAGGATGCTCAGCACTGTGCTTAATGCTTTACATATATTAATTCATTAAGAGGTATTTTACATATAATAATTTGGGGTTTTTTTGAGATGGAATCTTGCTCTGTCATCCAGGCTGGAGTACAGTGGTGCGATCCCAGCTCTCCATCCTCCACCTCCTGGCTTTAAGCAATTTTTCTGTCTCAGCCTCCCAAGTTGCTGGGACTACAGGTGTGTGCCACCACACCTGGCTAATTTTTGTGTTTTTAGTAGAGATGGGGTTTCACTATGTTGGCCAGGCTGGTCTGAAACTCCTGACCTCAAGTGATCTGCCTGCCTTGACCTGTCAGAGTGCTGGGATTACAGCCATGAGGCACCATGCCAGTCCCCATATAGTAATAGTAATTTTTACATATTTTAAATATAGAAATATTTCCAGATGAGATCTGGAATTTACGTCCCAACTGTGGGGAGTGGAGCATGGAGGTATGTCTGGAACAGGGTTGGCCATGACTTAATGGTTCTTGGGGCTTGGGGATGGGATTTGGGGGTCCATCAATTTATCCTGCACACTTTTATGTACGTTTGAAATTTCTCTATAATAAAAAGAATAACCACAACATTGAGGTAGATGTTATTCTTTTCTCTTTCTTATAGATGGGAAAATTTGCCCAAGTTCACACAATTTCAGAGAATCTGCATTCAGCCACTGTACTCAAGGCTGTGAAACTGCACCAGGGTGCCCCAGGGTACTACAGTGAACTGACTGTGGATGGAAGCACAGCAGTACTCGACATCAGTCAGATACCACGTGAACTACCATACTAGCTCAAGTTCACAGTTTCCACATTAGAACTCACTACCTTCCTTTTGATGACGTCATTTCTTTGGGAAGCTGGGTTTTCAGCACTTGTCGTTGAGAGCAAGCACCATGTGAAAATCAGTGTGGAACAGGAACTGTGGGTAATAGTGTATAATCTGACTGTGAGGTTTGAAAAGTCGTGTAGTGCCCATTAGGCATCCCATTAGGAAGTAAGCGCAGATTTAAGAATGAAATAATTTTTCTGTCAGTTTATGTGTAATTTTTTTCAAATGGCTACTAAGTTGTTAGGATATGAATTTTTAAGTTTTTTGGACCTAACCAAAGGCTACGTGAATCAAAAACATTTGGGAATCCCTGCATTATATTATACTGCCTAAGATGTGGAAGCTAAAACATGGACCATCCAAATATTTGTTCCCTAAGCTGGTTCAGCCCCCTTATTAGAAGCAATGTGTGTTTATTCACTTATCCATTCAACCAATACATGTTGAACTCTTACTATGTTCCAAGCACTGTGCAGATGGGGGCATATAGCAGTGAAAAAGACAGAGTCCCTGCCCTGATGAGCCTGCTGGAAGGAAAGACAAACAATAAACAGGATTAACAGTGAGCATGCATTCTATTAGACTGTGGTAAGCGCTAACAAGGGGGAGATAGAGCAGGCCAGGGAATAGGAAATGTGGAGGGCAGAGAGGAGGTGTTCTAGACAAGGTGACCAGGGAAGGCATCCCTAAGCTGACAATTTGGTAAAGACCTGAAAGAGGTAAGATAACTATCAGCCACTTAGTTATCACTCTCTTTTTTGTTTTCTAACCCTTTTCTGTGAGACTTAGTTCTCTCTTCATGCAAAAAAAAA
>NW_012110197.1:615257-634071 GCF_000951045.1 Mandrillus leucophaeus | reverse complement strand
GAAGGGCCCAGAGATTTTATGCAAATAAGTCATGTTATGATTTCAGATGGTAAATGACACTAACTATAATGCTTAGACATTTTAAATGGGATCAACACTGTATTAACACCAGCTGCTCATATAATAACTTATTATTTTGCTTTTGTATGGAGATATTTTATGAAGATGGGAGCAAAGGGTCATAAGGAGAATTTTTTAATCAAACCATGTATAACACACAGAGTTCAATCCCAAAAATGTTGTTCTAATAGCAATTAGAACCATCAGTCAAAACAAGCAGTGGGTTGTTTTCTTTCTGTCACCCTGTAAAGCCCATATAAATGGAAATACCAGAAGAAAAAACAAGTTGAAATTACCACCATGGAGTTTTTTGTTTCTGTTGTTGTTGTTTGTTTGTTTGTCTGTTTTTGAGACAGGGTCTCATTCTGTTGCCCAGGCTGGAGTGCAGTGGCACCATCACAGCTTACTGCAGCCTCAACCTCCCAGGCTCAAGCAGTTCTCCCATCTCAGCCGCCTGTGTAGCTGGGCTCATAGGCATGTACCACCACACCCAGCTAATTTTATTTTTTGTAGGGACAGGGTCTCCCTGTGTTGTCCAGGCTGGTCTCAAACTCCTGGGCTCAAGTGATCCTCCCATCTGGGGCTCCCAAAGTGCTGGAATTACAGGCGTGAGCCAACACACCAGGCGTACCACTAAGCTGTTCTGTTTTTTTTTTTTAATGGGACAGCTGCAACCTTCATGGCGCTATGGAATTTCTCTGAGCCTCACCCAAGAGAAATTTGGATTTTTTTTTATTATTATAAGCCCCTTAGATGTCCTATGCCCCTGAACTTGTTTGTTTTCCCACTTCTATGTCCTTAATGAAGCCATCAAACTCGTTATATTATACTGCCTATGATGCAGAAGGCAGGGTTCCTCAGGGTACCTGGAGCCATTTCAACTCCTTTCCCTTCTATCTTGGCCTTTCTCAGCTTCAGACTCTTGGCAAAGTACAAGCATACACGATCTCTCTACTGCCTTCCTCTCTTCCCAAAATGTTCAGAGTTAATCCCATTGTAAGTCATGTCTTGTTAAAAATCATTTGGCTGAGCAGGATCTGCAGTGGTTTCCAACCCTGACTGCACATCTGAATCCATCCCCCAGGAGCTTGATAACAAGAGAAATCTAGATTTAGTACATTTGGGATGAGGCCCATGAATTTGTATTCTTAACAAGTGCCTCAGATGATTCTGTTAGAAAACACTTTGTAGGACTCTTGATGGTTGAGTAGAAGTTTACCAGATTGGTAAAGGGAAGAAGAGAATGTTTTTATACATGGGATATAAAATGCCATGTGTGCAAGTATGGATGAGGAAATATGTGTGGCAAGTTCAAGGTTTTCAAACTGTGCTCCAAAAAACTGCTCAGGTAGGAAGGAAGTTGTTTTATAAATATCAAGATTCTTCATAAGATTTCTTCAAATAAAGGTTTCACTGCTAAGCTCCCCTCTAGTTCTATTGTTTTAACCTCACAAAGTGATGGTTTCCTTGCCCAGTCCTCATTAGGCCCATTGCCAGGGTCTGGGTTGATCTCAAGCTTTCCTTTGATCCTACCTTTGTCTGCCTCTTGCTTGTTGTTAGCTTTGGCACTGATTGTCATCATAAGAGAAATAAACAACATGCCTGGAACTTGGAATTCTGCTGCTTATAGAATGTGTCAGGCATGAACAGCCCACCCAAGTGTTCTACAATTAGGTGGTAGGCATGCGTGGTTTTGTTTTGGAGACTGCCTCCTATGGGGACCCTGGAGACAGTTTTTATAAAGATTTTTTTAAAGCATTGGTTTCAAACTCTAAAGCACCAAAGTCCTCTCCTTTTCTCAGAGACACAGATACCCTAGCCACAACTCCCCTGCTGTAAAATTCTGAACTTAGCAGTTTGATCAAGCAAAGCTTTGTAGAGAGCTCTGGGCTTGAAATAGAGGATGCTTGGCTTCCAATTCTATTTCATATGCCATTTGCTTACACGAACTTAAGCCAAGTAACTGGCCAAATGAGACATTCTCTAGGTCATAGTTTCCCTATCGATAAAGTTGGTATACTAGCATGCTTTTATTTCTGAGACCAGGAATAACAAGTGATCTCTTAGGCGAATGGAGCTTTGAGAGAACAGAGTAACATGCTATAAACATAATATTCTTAAAAACAATAGGGAACAGAATTGTGCTTACTTTAACCTTGTAAGACAAGTTGCTTTTTCTGAGATACAAAGAGGAATCAATTTACCAGTAAGTACCTTTTAGGAAATGTTAATTCTCATTGATAGAATATTCATTTAAACCATCTGCCTTTCATCAAAGGATCCAGCCTCCAACTTTCTTCAACACTGAGTCCACGGATGAATCAATCATGCCTACCTTTGAATTCTCATCGAATTTAGCACTTCTCTCCATGAAAGCCTTTATCACACTCCTCCAGGGTAGAAACCTTCTTTGTATCTGTTCCCAAGCCTAACACAGAGCCTGGCACATAGTAAGCCCTTGACAAGTGTTGGCTATTAAATGAATGAGGTTTGGACACTGTCCAGTATTGAATTAGATGCACTCAAGACCAAAGATTAACAAAATACACATTCCTGAATTCGAGTGGATCTTAAGGATTCATCTCACCAACTTCCTGCCTTATGCCAGTGCCAACTTTCAAGCATAACTAGGACCCTTTATTTTTAGTTCCTTCCTAAGAAGGATGTTGAGTGGTTGTGCTGGCTAACTCATCAAGCATGAGCATTCTTTGTGCAGCTTAAGTCCATTTTCTTTTTCTCTACTTACATGAAATTGAAGTAGAACATGCCTACATCTTGTGTGTGAGGTTTGTTTTTTTTTTTTTTAACATATTGAAGATTCCTCTTATCTCACAGTGTCTTGTCTAGTTCAGATTGGAAGCAAAGACCATCACCTCAATTAGAGTGTAACAGAAGAGTTAAGAGGTTGTCAACTTGAATTTTAAAATTGCATCCAGTGGCAGCTGGCAACATAGAAATCAGCTTCCGTACACCAAGGGGAGATGTTGCAAACTGGAACACTGCCATCCTTTGCCAAAGATAAACCGGGCTACTGTGCAGAAAGTCTCAGATTTGTTATGACTGAATATTAATGTACCACTTTCTGTAAGTGTTTGGTCCTCTTTGCCTTATTTGATGTGGTTTGAATGAATTTAATTTACTAGAAGTGCTTTTCTGGATAATAAGCATTTGTATTTTTCATCCTTATAAAAATGCAGGGCATCTTCAGGCAGAAAATAAGTGATAGTGTTAAATATAAGGAAGAAAGCTTTATTGTACGGCAGAAATCTTCCAGCCCTAGGGTTATTTTGAGCTGATAGCAACATGGGACTAAAATTCTCTGAATTTCTCAGAAGAATGAGGTAATAAAAAGTGAAGCCACCATTTTTGTGTTGTTTATTTACTTTTTTAAAAATGCAGTTTAGAGTTGAGAAGCTAAAGAAAACTATAAGACTACAAAAACACACAGCCTTAAGTCCCAGAGCCATCACCTCACGATGACTCATCTCAGGATGTTTTCTCTACTTCCTTCAAATATGATTGTTTCCAGACAATTTAATTTAAATCCCAATATAATGATTATTTCTGGAGATGGGGGATTTGCCTCCTATGATAATTCTCTTATCTGCAGAAGGATAGAATCAATTTAATTCCCAAGTAGCAATATTGAGATGTCTTTTTATTGGTTTGCTTGATTATTTTTTAAACTTCTGTAACTATTGATGGAAACTAATTAAAACTAAATGCACATCAGCTTTTATTAAATGGCTGCTACTGAGATGGTGAAGTTCAGGAAATTGTAGGCCAGCCCATTCCCTTTAATGATGTTAGCTGATTCACAATTG
This sequence comes from Mandrillus leucophaeus, assembly GCF_000951045.1. Taxonomy (NCBI): domain Eukaryota; kingdom Metazoa; phylum Chordata; class Mammalia; order Primates; family Cercopithecidae; genus Mandrillus; species Mandrillus leucophaeus. Next base: position 630,187 of record NW_012110197.1, on the reverse strand, counting down.
GGGTAATTTCAGATTTATGAGATTTAAAGTATCCATATGTCCTATTTCCTGAAGAATTTTTAATAAAGAAATGAATGTATGTGCCATTTCAACCTAATGAGAACAGAACCGCTAACTGAATAATGTATTTTCTTTGCCTGAAATCAAATTTCACCGACCCTGGGAGTGTTACTGTGGACAAGAGTACTTGGGGTTTATCTATCAAGTAAATGAAAGTCTTTCGCCACTGATTTATGAAGTATCCCCTCCCCACTAGGTACTTTTGTAACAACAAATTATGGTAAAATGATTCATTTAAACTTGAGATGCTGCAGTCATATATTATTAGCATTTAGGTCATAAGCACTTTTTTAATGGTTGTTTCATTAAAAGGGCAAGTTTGGAGATTGATGTAAGTTATCCAAATATTTTTATACAGAAACTAGACAAAGTTTGCCGGGAACCCTGAGAGCCATAGCATTTGAGATCTGGAAGGAGGCTTTGAGCAAAGCTTTTCTGGAGGGAGGGATGGAGAAGTAAGCAGAGCAAGGAGCTGAGAACCTAGAGCTGCAGTTCCCCTGCTCACCCTCATCTAGCATGTGGTGTTAGGCCCAGTAGGGAACTCCTGGGCCCACTGTTTCCTTCTCTGTAACTGGAGAGGTTGATGACTCATATGCCTACCTGGAAAGTAGTCAGCATGAAATGAAACATCCTGAGAGCATTTTGTGAACTATAAAGCCCCGTGTCAGGGTGAGTTGTTATTATTACTGTTATCTAGAAAGGCCCTCCTCACTTTTCAGAAGAGCAGAAGTGTGCAGTGACTTGCCCAAAAGCATTATTTGGTAAAACTAGGCCTGGAATCCAAGATATTCCAAGCTCCAGTCCAGATTCTCCCTGATCCTGTGGGACATTGAGAGAGCCAAGAGGGAGATAGTGAGTGCAATGTTAGGGCCACCACTGGGTTCTGGGCAACTTGGTTACATTACTTTGCCTTGTAATTTCATGGGAAAACATAATTACAGGCCAGAACTGATGATGCTGGATGAGCAACATCAGCATTGCAGCTGGGCCCACTGAAGAAAAGAAAACCACGTGATGTGGGGTACACAGTTCACCAAGTCCCCCTGAATGAAAACAACTTGTAGCCAAAAAAGGGTAACAGGACTGTCTATAGGGGAACAACCTCTCTTATTGAAATGAAACAGCTAGACAGATAATTTTAAAACTGAAAAGGGCTCTTGTCCAAATTGACTATTTTCCCCCCAAAAAAGTATCCTTTGTCTTGTTTTCATTCCTGCTGTTTCTAGCATATCTAATGTCCGAGGGCATGTCTACCCTTAATGTCTAGTTCAAACATTAGGAAAAGCACCCCCCACTTTTTTTTTTAATCTTAGTCATGTTTAAGTTTTCTAAAGAATTTTCCTATATATCAAAGGCAGGCAAAAAACAAAGCAGGCGCAATAGAAGAATCATTAAAGCTGTCAAATTGGTGGAGCCAGGATTTAAATCTCAGAGTGTCTGCCCCCAGACCCATTGCTTTTTTGATTTCATTAAAAGCAAAATAACACTTGCATTCTTAAAACAGGAATTACACACACACAGGAGTCAAGGGGCTTAGAACCCTCATGGAGATTTATATTTATGCACAAAGAAATCACATGTTTTTGCCTGTGTTCCCAGACCTGAAATATCAACTAGCCAGGCTAACCAAGAAGTATCACATAAGTGTTAAGCTATTAATACCAGGTTGCTAGGCTGCCAGAAAAAAAAAAAAAAAAACACTAATGTGTTGTCTGATGTCTTCATTGAGCCTTATATTTGTTCAGATCTCTGTCCCAGTCCTTGTAGGGAGATGGACAGGCTGGAGAAGGAACATGCCTGAGCCAAAGCAACCCATGTATCAGTGAGTGGTAGAGTAGACAGGGGGGACTTGGGGCTGTTGGTGGATAATGGGGCTGAGAGCTGGCACAGAAGGATTAGGAACACACAGAGAGAGTATGTCAAGGATGACTGTCAGAAATTAGGTTAGAATGCAAAGCATGTCTAGCTAATTCTCAAGTATAGAATCTCTGCAGACAACTTTCTCACCAGGTAGAAGGAAGGAGAGAGGGTACAAGCCGCTGAGAATGATAGCCCCCCTAGTGATATCAACTATCCCCACTTTCTTAATGGTGGGGGGATGGTGATGGTCTAGTCCCCAGATAGCCAATTAAGACAATAGAACAAGGCCCAGGTCTGAGCTCAAATTCTCAGATCCTCTTGGTCTCTGAAGGAGGTCCAAACAATATCAGGCTAACAGTAGCTTTTTCTTAAATGCATGCAGATATGCTAATAGTGCTCATTAGGCTTATAGCTCACTCAAATTTAATTCAGAGTATTTCATTTGTGTCTTCACTGTAGTTGCCAGGACAGATGTGTGCGTGGCTCAGGCACACTTCCCTCTGCCTAAGACAGATGTTAGGGTATTGGACCATGCTGGCACAGTGCCAACATGTTTATTAGCAAAAATAGATTGTCAGCCTTCTTTCCCCCAATAGAGGGTTTTCATTTTTGTAGTTAAAATGCAAATCCAAACTCAGAAAAAGAGACAGATTTTGAGGGATGTAGAGGAAGGTGGAAGCAGTACAGTGAAAGTAGAGAAGAAAATAGAAAGTGATTGAAAGAAGAAAGAGGGAAAGCTTCAGGCTTGTCACTTCCTCTCACTAAACATGATCTGGATGATTTCTGATTCTCATACATCACTGGGATTTACCTGGGGGTGAGGGGAGGCTAAAAATGCAGAATCCTGGGCCCCACCCCAGAACTACTACTTCATAAGGCCAGAGAACTTTATTTTTAAGCTCCCTGGGAGAGTCTCAGTCACTCCAGCAGTAGGCTAGGGGTCAGTCTTGAAAGCCAATGGGCTGAGGCAATCTCTAAGGTTTCTTTCTAACCTTAAGAACTGTAAGAAGAGAGTAAAAGGAGTAGTGGGGACCACATGAACACAGAGGGCATACACTGCTGTATTCATGTTGCTTTACACTGCAGAACACACACTCCTCCAGGCAAAAGCTGATAAGATACTGAGATCAGAGAATGAGGAAAGGAAGGAATGTTTGACATTGATGTTGGTAGTTTGTGTTGATGTTGGTATTGACACCTCTTTTCCATTACTGGAGATACTTATTTCACTAAATGTGCACAAGTCCTGACAAATGGGAGTAGTGCATCCCTACCTTGTAAGTCTCAGATGCTTTGATCTCTTTGTCCAGCCGTCTAATCTGCCAAGATGCTCTGAGCTCCTGCCCTCCCCTGATGGGCCACGCTACTGGAGAGAATCAGAGCAGGTAGAAAGGAGGTGGCAGCCCCACTGACTTTAGACTCTCTTCCTGGCTTCTGGCTGCTGAAACCTGTCTCTTCATCTGTCTTTCTCTTCGAAGACAGTTTTATTAGTAGGTTTCTATTAACTCTCTGGGTAGAGCAGACAACCCTCCCAGCTCTGCCAGAAGGACCAAGTGATTTGTTTCAATCAGAGGCCCAGGAAGAATGTTTCTTCCAACTCCTTCCCCTAGCCCTCTCCAAGCCTCATCAAAACTTCTTTGACTAACGAAAGCAATACAGAATGTCTGGAAAGCAGAAGATCCTCTCAGCCCAATACAACTATGTTTATTTCATCTAGTCCCCTGATGAATTTTCATATTCATATTTTACCTAGAGTGCTTGTGATTTTATGGGACTTTTTTCTTGTTTCTTGATAATCATTTGTAAAAGCTTTAAAATTCTTCTTCTAGAAAAGGTACCACTTTGTTTATCAAATACTTACATAGTGCTTCCTGTGTATCAGGTACATAAATATTATAATAAATATTAATGCAGTTCATTCTCATAATATTTATAAATTCGTTTCATGCTCGACCATATTATGCCCATGTTACAGGTGAGGAAACCAAGGCTGAGAGGTTAGGTTACCTGCCCAAGGACACACAGTTTTGAGTGACAGAGACAGGCATGTGCTTAGCTATGCTCATAACCACTATGCTATGCTGGCATTTTATTTAACCACCTTTCTACTGTTTAATATTTAGCTGCTTATAGTTTTTTATAATTATAAAAAAAACTACAAAGACCATCCTACTGCCTGTGGCTTTTTATTCTTCTGGATTATTTGTTTAGGATAGGTTTTCTAAGAGATCTGCCTGCCACATTTGCTGTTTTGAGCTGGTAGATAGGAGTGACAGTGTTACGTGAATTCCCATTGGGGAAATCTGAACTGCGGGGAGAAGGAACACTTTCTCATGAGTTTGTTAGTGCTTGATTCATGGCCAGTGTAGTCTAAGAACAATAAGGGGAAACTATAAAGCTCACAGTTTGGCGAAGATGAAAGGTTCAGATGTTGGATGATACCTTGCAGCCAGCTAGTGCTCAATTACTGTCTCCTGGTTGACTTGGCAGCCATAAAACCATTCTTTAAATAAGAAAAGCTGTTTTTATTTATTTCAGTAGGGAAATAAAAACAGAATAGCTCTTTAGTGGCAAATAGATTAGCCAACCAGTTGAGCTTAGTCTTTCTCCTTCAACCTGGATGTTTTGACATCCTGTAGACAGAAGTTTGGTTTGGAGGTCAAGCTGTGTTCTCTAGAATTTCTGTATAGACAGAGTTGGGGTTGGCAGTCCTTTTGGAAGGGGGTGCTAAGAGGACTTGTTGTGAAGCTATGTTTGCATAGCAAGCATAGGTTTTCCCTTCTGCAGTACGTTTATATAGAGGATGACTTGGAGCAGAGGAGCTCATGGAGATTATGCCCCCGTCATGCTTAAGGTTTTCCAACTGATGTTGGGCCAAAATTATCAGAGGTCTTGATATCTCACAGGGCATTTCTTTGTGTTTTCTTATATATGACACAGGACCACTGTTCTTCTTTGCTTAGAATGATATCATAGTATCAAAAACTGAAGATAATTTCCATTTGGGAGAGCCAGGCCATCATACATCTTCAACCCAACACACACACTCTTCTGGCAGAGGACTTTCTTCTCCTGGACCATCCCAGTTTTAACAATCATACATCTGTTCCCCATTCTTCCCAATTATAAATGTAATTACCATATCCCATTAGCACATTTTATTAAAACAGTCTTCCTATCACATAGAAGTGATAAATCCGAAAATCAGAGATGAGAAAAGTGGAATGTCAGAGTAAGAAGAAAATAGAAAAAGCTTATTTCTCCCCCTAAGTGTTCAGGTAAATTGCAGTGAGCCACAGAGGCCTCAGTGAAGCGTGTTAATGGCATAGTTAGAATAGGTAGACTGCTTCATTGGTCCACACCTTCCCTTACACCATAGCTCACTGTGTCATTTATCAAGCATTGAAAGCCTCCAAAATGTTTATTTAAATAAGCAAGAATACTCTGTGGCTGGTATGGGGGGGTAGGGAGTGGTCCTGACCACATTTTAAGAACGTAAAAGGAGTAAGTAAATAAGACCTGAAAGAGAGGGATTAACGTCCATAGGCAGTATGCAGCATACCTGATGGTGTTGCCTGGCAACCTACAGCCAGTCCTGCAGCAAGAGTCCCAGACAAAGAGGGAATTGAGGATGTGCTCAGAGGAATTGGGTTTGTCACTCCACCCCTGTTTTTTTTTTACTGTGGCTGCAACTGGGTGAGGGGCCTCTTTTTAAAAATGTAGCTGGGATTTGTTTTCATCAGATGTGGTAAGACTTGCAGACATGGAAATGACTGTCATGAAGGAAGTTTATACTCACAGATCCCTGGAAAGAAGAGGTACTACACACCGTGCAGGGCCACATGGGGAAGCACCAGGTTTAATGAGGATGCAGAGAGCCTTTATTGTGGTTTTCATAAAAAGAAATGGGTAAGGCAGGGTAACCATGGTAGACAGGTTTAGTTTGAATGATTTTAGTGGGCTCTGGGCTATAGGGATTGTCCCTAGTTGCCAGGTACCTAGCCCTGGGGTGATTAGGGCTGAGGGATAGTGCCCTGGACTGCAAGAGGCTGATTAAAGGAGATGGGGGATTGGGAGGTATATATGAACTCTGGTTTGGTGGAATTGCACATCAAAGATGTGATTGCAGACAAATTTACTATCTCTAGGAATTATCTAACCCTGGAATGGTCAACCCCTACCCAGATGCAGAAGGCCTCAGATGCCACAGCATAAGAATAAAAAAAAAAAAAAAAACTAATACAGACCGCAGTACACACACACACACACACACACACACAAATTCTACTCTCTGTTTTGTGACATAAGAGGCATCTCTATTTTAGGGGCTGATGTTCACAGAGCATGTAAGGAACCTTAAAGAATATTATTGGAAGATCTCCTATTCCCTGTCCCTTTGACGTCAAGTACATAGCCAGCAGTCTGCAGTCAGTTCTAATGCCAAGCAAGATGCCTCACTTCATGAGAAAAGTCACTCTTCTTTCAAGATTTGCTCTTAGGACCTAATGAACATCAAAGGATTTTATACAACAGCAGCATGTAGTCCATGAGACACAGGCTTGAAAGAATAACTCCAAGAAGTTCAGGACTCCTATCTGGTCATTTTGGTTGTCTCAATGCAGAAAAGTGGAAAATGCAGTTTTCTCGGCTCACCTCACAGGTTAAACCAGAGTTCAAGCATGAACTATGTCATTTCCTATCATGCACAGTGAACATTGCTGAAAAGCATTGTCTGGAAATACTATATTATGCCATAGTTGAATTAGTCTCAGTAATGAAAATAAACATTTGCAGAGCCTTTTGTGTTTGTAAAATGGTTTACAAGCACCGGCTGGCTCACTTGTTAATAATTACTTTCGGGGATTCTTAACAATGCACATTTAAGAGATAAAAGTGATGATTTGGATGGGATTAGAGAAAAAACAAGTAATAGAAAAGCGTTTAACACAGTCATTTTCAGTTTTATACTCTCTGCAAGCCTGTACCAACTAACTTTATCATTTTCATTGCATTTCGTCCCATATTCCTAATCTTCAAAGACCAGCACAAATACACTCAATGCTGGGTAAAATCATGGTTTAAGCTTTACATTATCACTCTTCCTTGTTGCCATTTCGTGTCTTGATTTGCATATAGCATGGGTGCAACTCAGGAAGCCCTCCACAAACACACCCACCCAACTACCATGGAGACAGGAAACCCAGCTCCCTGCCCTTCCTCTGCCTCTGATGTAATGGGTGACCCTAAGAACTTCATTGCGTCTCTAAGCCTCAGCACTCCCACCTGTAAAATGGCTGAGGAAGGAAGGATGCAGGGGAAATGGGGGAATCTATAAATTCACAAATCTGTGATCTTGCCACTATGATTGTCTAAAGCTCAAACTGGCTCTTAAATCTCGTGAATCCATGATCTTGCCACTCTTGTCTGAAGCTTGGAAGTGTGATGCTATGCATCTCACTGCTCATTTTCTTATTAAAACTCAAACTGTGACACATTAGTGGAACCACACGAGCACACGCACACACACACACAGCTTACCAAACTTTACCTAGGAGGGAATTTACACCATTGGTGAACTGCAGATATTCCAAAAACACTTAAAATTTTTAAATTTCAAATATCTCTCGAATTTTCTTTTTTTTTTTTTTTTTTTTTTTTTTTTGAGATAGAGTCTCACTCTGTCACCCACGCTGGACTGCAGTGGTGTGATCTCAGCTCACTGCAAGCTCCGCCTCCTGGGTTCACATCATTCTCCTGCCTTTGCCTCCGGAGTAGCTGGGACTACAAGGCACCCGCCACCACACCCGACTCATTTTTGTATTTTTATTAGAGACGGGGTTTCACCATGTTAGCCAGGATGGGCTTGATGTCCTGACCTCGTGATCCTCCCGCCTCGGCCTCCCAGAGTGCTGGGATTACAGGTGTGAGCCACCACACCCAGCCAATATCTCTTGAATTTTCTATTCTAATCTCAGTTTAATATCACAGTATTTTTAGTCGAATTGTTAGGTAACATTGACCCTTTAGATCAATGTTATCCTACAGCATTTGGGTATTTTCGGGCCACCCCACACGTGCACCATGCCTGCTCTCTGGTATAAGAAGAGTAGTTGAAGCCTCATGCTCCTCTCATTTCATGCCTTGGTGAACCCTAAGTCTGAAGTTAGGTTGCAGATTGAACAGCGGACCCCATTTCCTCTGCTCTGTTTTTAAACTGTCTCTTGATGGGTTCTTAAACCCATCTGCTGGTAAAGCCTGAAGTGCTCCGGGAAATATGGTAAGAACCAAAGACATGTTTGAGAATAAAGCTATTCTATGGGGAAATTTTCCATGACACTCATGTTCAACTTTACTGCATAACTCTAACTGATTTTTTAGTGGTGGTACATACCTCAATAATAATCACTGTATTTATATATTATTTAGGGTTATCTTTGAAGCACTTTTGATGTATTTGAGCAGTAACCACCATTTTTTGAGTATGTGCATGCTACACAGCCTGTCATACACCAATCATGTCAGTCAGGATCCCCACAGGGAATAGATGGCACTCAAATGGGGTAAGCGGGTAAGTTTGGACCTTTCAAAGGCAGTGTTTCATAATAATGACAAATCTCATGGATAATGAACCTCATCAAGGTTTTCCATAGAGAATTCTTTTCTGGTACCTTCCTAAGCATTTCACTGTGTGTAGAAAATTAGTGTAATTTAATAAGCTGCTGATTCAGTATCCTGAAAATAACTTCCTAATGTCCCCCTTCTAAAGTAAAAAGTCTTAAGCCCCGAAGGAATCTAGTCATTGTTTATTCATTATTCATTCATGAATTATGTTATATTAACATGAAAGTATGCCCTAGACATAAACACACACACACACCCTTAAAAATGAATATTGTTAACTTACCCAAGATCGATTGATCAAATCACAAGTAATAATGTCATAATTCACTTTGGAAAACTTTCTGCTATAATAATGAGATATCAAATCCAATTTTAATTGATTACTTTGTTGTAGTTTTTAAAACTCTATTGGAAAGACAAATGATTCTATAGTAATGTGGTTGCTGTTTCCTTCCTGCCCAAGCAGGAAATTGGAGTCTGTATCTGTTAATGTAGCTTCTGACTTTATTCTTGGCTTGGGGCTTTCCTTTTCCTAGGCCCATGTTACATAGGCCCATGCAGCATAGCCATGTGGTAGCTGTTATTTTCAGTAAGTCTCACGATTTGAGATCCAGCTTCACCAACCCATAGTAACATGGCTCTGCCATGCTAACAACTTCTCTGAGCCTAAATCTGCAAAATGGGAATAATTCTCAATTTTGTTGAGATTTAAACATCCATCATGATGTTTAAATAGGACAATGTTAAGAAAATGAACCAGCATAATACTTAGTGCATAAAAAGAGTTCAAGATATGCTCAATTCTCTACTTTTCCCTCATGTATGTAATAGGGTTGTGGTCATCTCCCTCTAAGACAGTGGTTTATAGACATTCTGATTCAGCCATGATCATAAAGAATGGTCTGACAGAGAAGTCTCATATATTACATGTTCCTTCTAAACTTGGCTATATTGACATTTTTAACAGCTTTAGTTAAGTATATATTGCATATCATCAAATTTACCCATTGTAGGTATACAGTTAAATTTTTTTCATAAATGTATGGGGTTATGTAACCCTCAATATAGTCCAGTTATACAACATTTCTATCACCCCAAAAAGTTTCCTTATTGTGCCCATTTATAGTACTTCACTCCCACCTCCAGCCCTAGGCAACCACTGAGCTGCATTTTTCTCTATAAATTTACCTTCTCTAGATTATTCATATAGATGAAATTATACATTCTGTATAGTCTCTTGCATCTGGCTTTTGTACTATGCATAATGTTTTTGAGGTTTGTTCATGTTATAGCCTGCATTAAAATTTCATTCCTTTTTATTGTATAATAATATTCCATCATAAGGATATGACACAGTTTGTTCACCTATTCACCAGGCGATGGAAATTTGGATTGTGTCCAGTTTTTGTCTGTTAACAGTAATGTTAGGCTGGGTGCAGTGGCTCATGCCTGTAATCCCAGCACTTTGGGAGGCCAAGGCAGGCAGATCACTTGAGGCCAGGAGTTCAAGACCAGTTTGGCCAACATAGAGAAACCTTGTCTCTACTAAAACATACAAAAATTAACCGGGCGTGATGGCATATGCCTGTAATCCCAGCTACTCGGGAGGCTGAGGCATGAGAATCGCTTGAGCCTGGGAGGCAGAGGTTGCAGCAAGCCAAGATCGTACCACTGCACTTCCAGCCCAGGCCACAGAGCAAGACTCTTGATTCAAAGAAAGAAAAGAAAAGAGAGAGAAAGAAAGATGCCTATGAACATTCGTATACATGTCTTTGGGTGTACATATGTTTTCACTTCTCTTGAATAGATTCCTAGGAGTGAAATTGCAGTGTTGGGTGGTTTATGTTTAACTCTTTAAAACTGACAAATTGTTTTCCAAAGTGGCTGTACCATTTTACATTCCCATAAACAATATGTAAATATTACAGTTTCTCCCCATCAGCAGCAATACTTGTATTGTCTTTTTTGTTATAGCCATTCTAGTGAATATGAAGTGATATTCATTATGGTTTTAATTTACGTTTCCCTAATGACTAATAATATTGAACATTTTTCAGTGTATTTATTTGCCATCCATATGTCTTCTTTGGTGACATGTCTATTCATATATTTTGCCCATTTTTGATTGGGGTGTAAGAGCCCAATTTTTTATTGAGTTGTAACAGTTCATTATATAAATTCTAGATATAGGTGTTTAGCAAACCTATGTTATGCAGATATTTTCTCCTGTGACTTATATTTTCTGTCTGTGGCTTATATCTTTATTTTCTTAATAGTATTTTTCGAAGCACAAAACTTTTTAATTTTTATTGATGAAGTTCGATTTATTGAGTTTTTTTCATTAATGGCTTATGCATTTGTTCTCATTTTTGACAACTCTCTGCCCAATACAAAGTCACAAAGATTATCTCCCATGTTTACTTCTAAAAGTCTTATAATTTTAACTCTTACATATAAGTACCATATTGTGTTAATTTTGGTATATGGTGTGAGGTAAGAATCTAGTTCATTAATTTTGCATATGGCTTTCTAGTTATCCCAGCATCATTGGTTGAAAAGACTTTTCCCTCCTTCATTTTTTTTTTATACTTTAAGTTCTAGGGTACATGTGCACAACGTGCAGGTTTGTTACATAGGTATACATGTGCCATGTTGGTTTGCTGCACCCATCAACTCGTGATTTACATTAGGTATATCTCCTAATGCTATCCCTCCCCCAGTCCCCAACCCGTGACAGGCCCCAGTGTGTGATGTTCCCCGCCATGTGTCCAAGTGTTGTCATTGTTCAGTTCCCACCTATGAGTGAGAACATGCAGTGTTTGGTTTTTCTGTCCCTGTGATAGTTTGCTGAGAATGATGGTTTCTAACTTCATCCATGTCCCTGCAAAGGACATGAACTCATCCATTTTTATGGCTGCATAGTATTCCATGGTGTATATGTGCCACATTTTCTTAATCCAGTCTATCATTGATGGACATTTGGGTTGGTTCCAAGTCTTTGGTATTGTGAATAGTGCCACAATAAACATATGTGTGTGTGTGTCTTTGTAGTAGCATGATTTATAACCCTTTGGGTATATACCCAGTAATGAGATCACTGGGTCAAATGGTATTTCTAGTTCTGGATCCTTGAGGAATCACCCCTTTGTCTTCCACAATGATTGAACTAACTTACACTCCCACCAACAGTGTAAAAGCATTCGTATTTCTCCACATCTTCTCCAGCATCTGTTATTTCCTGACTTTTTAATGATTGCCATTCTAACTGGCGTGAGTTGGTATCTCATTGTGGTTTCAATTTGCATTTGTCTGATGGCCAGTGATGGTGACCATTTTTTCATGTGTCTGTTTGCTGCATAAATGTCTTCTTTTGAGAAGTATCTGTTCATATCCTTTGCCCACTTTTTGATGGGGTTGTTTTTTTCCTGTGAATTTGTTTTAGTTCTTTCTAGATTCTGGATATTAGCCCTTTGTCAGATAGGCAGATTGCAAAAATTTTCTCCCTTTCTGTAGGTTGCCTGTTCACTCTGATGGGTAGTTTCTTTTGCCATGCAGAAGCTCTTTAGTTTAATTATGTCCCATTTGTCTATTTTGGCTTTTGTTGCCATTGCTTTTGGTGTTTTAGTTGTGAAGTCCTTGCCCATGCCTATGTCCTGAATGGTATTGCCTAGGTTTTCTTCTAGGGTTTTTATGGTTTTAGGTCTACCATTTAAGTCTTTAGTCCATCTTGAATTAATTTTTGTATGAGGTGTAAGGAAAAGATCCAATTTCAGCTTTCTACATATGGCTAGCCAGTTTTCACAGCACTGTTTATTAAATAGGGAATCCTTTCCCCATTTCTTGTTTTTGACAGGTTTGTCAAAGATCAGATGGTTGTAGATGTGTGGTATTATTTCTGAGGGCTGTGCTCTGTTCCATTGGTCTATATCTCTGTTTTGGTACCAGTACTATGCTGTTTTGGTTGCTATACCCTTGTAGTATAGTTTGAAGTCAGGTAGCCTGATGCTTCCAGCTTTGTTCTTTTTGCTGAGGATTGTCTTGGTGGGCCCTTTTTTGGTTTCATATGAACTTTAAAGTAGTTTTTTCCAATTCTGTGAAGAAAGTCATTGGTAGCTTGATGGGGATGGCATTGAATCTATAAATTACCTTGGGCAGTGTGGCCATTTTCACGATACTGATTCTTCCTATCCATGAGCATGGAATGTTCTCCCATTTGTTTGTGTCTTCTTTTATTTCGTTGAGCAGTGGTTTGTAGTTCTTCTTGCAGAGGTCCTTCACAGCCCTTGTAAGTTTGATTCCTAGGTATTTTATTCTCTTTGTAGCAATTGTGAATAGAAGTTCACTCATGATTTGGCTCTCTGTTTGTCTGGTTTTGGTGTATAGGAACGCTTGTGTTGTTTGCACATTGACTTTGTATCCTGAGACTTTGCCGAAGTTGCTTATCAGCTTAAGGAGATTTTGGGCTGAGACGAAGGGGTTTTCTAAGTAGACAATCCTGTCATCTGCAAGCAGAAACAATTTGAATTCCTCTTTTCCTAATTGAATACCCTTTATTTCTTTCTCTTGCCTGATTACCTTGGCCAGAACTTCCAGCACTGTGTTGAATAGGAGTGGTGAGAGAGGGCATCCTTGTCTTGTGCTGGTTTTCAAAGGGAATGCATCCAGTTTTTGCCCATTCAGTATGATAGTGGCTGTGGGTTTGTCATAAATAGCTCTTATTGTTTTGAGATAAGTTCCATCAATACCTAGTTTATTGAGAGTTTTTAGCGTGAATGGGTGTTGAATTTTGTTGAAGGCCTTTTCTGGATCTATTGAGATAATCATGTGGTTTTGTCATTGGTTCTGTTCATGTGATGGATTACGTCTATTGATTTGCTTATGTTGAACCAGCCTTGCATCCCAGGGACAAAGCCAACTTGATTGTGGTGGATAAGCTTTTTGATATGCTGCTGGATTTGGTTTGCCAGTATTTATTGAGGATTTTCGCATCAGTGTTCATCAGGAATATTGGTGTAAAATTCTCTTTTTTTGTTATGTCTCTGCCAGGCATTGGTATCAGGATGATGCTAGCCTCATAAAATGAGTTAGGGAGGAATCTCTCTTTTTCTATTGATTGGAATAGTTTCCGAAGGAATGGTACCAGTTCCTGTTTGTACCTCTGGTAGAATTCGGCTGTGAATTCATCTGGTCCTGGACTGTTTTTGGTTGGTAGGCTATTAATTATTGCCTCAATTTCAGAGTCTATTATTGGTCTATTCAGAGATTCAGCTTCCTCCTGGTTTGGTCTTGGGAGGGTGTATGTATCCAGGAATTTATCCGTTTCTTCTAGATTTTCTAGTGTATTTATGTAGAGGTGTTGGTAGTATTCTTTGATGGTAGTTTGTATGTCTGTGGGATCAGTGGTGATGTCCCCTTTATTATTTTTTATTGTGTCTATTTGATCCTTCTCTCTTTTATTCTTTATTAGTCTTGCTAGCAGCCTATCAATTTTGTTACTCTTTTCAAACATCCAGCTCCTGGATTCATTGAGTTTTTGAAGGGTTTTTTTGTGTCTCTATCTCTTTTAGTTCTGCTGTGATCTTAGTTATTTCTTGCCTTCTGCTAGCTTTTGAATTTGTTTACCCTTGCTTCTCAGTTCTTTTAATTGTGATGTTAGGGTGTCAATTTTAGATCTTTCTTGCTTTCTCTTGTGGGCATTCAGTGCTATAAATTTCCCTCTACACACTGCTTTAAATGTGTCCCAGAGATTCTGGTACGTTATGTCTTTGTTCTCATTGGTTTCAAAGAAATTATTTATTTCTACTTTAATTTTGTTATTTACCCAGTAGTCATTCAGGAGCAGGTTGTTCAGTTTCCGTGTAGTTGTGTGGGATTGAGTGAGTTTCTTAATCCTGAGTTCTCATTTGATTGCACTGTGGTCTGAGAGACAGTTTGTTGTGATTTCTGTTCTTTTACATTTGCAGAGGAGTGCTTTACTTCTAATTATGTGATCAATTTTAGAATAAGTGCAATGTGGTGCTGAGAAGAATCTATAGTCTGTTGATTTGGGGTGAGAGTTCTGTAGAAGTCTATTAGGTCTGCTTGGTGCAAAGCTGAGTTCAAGTCCTGGATATCCTTGTTAACCTTCTGTCTCGTTGGTCTGTCTAATATTGACAGTGGGATGTTAAAGTCTCCCATTATTATTGTGTGGGAGTCTGATTCTCTTTGTAGGTCTCTAAGGACTTGCTTTATGAATCTGGGTGCTCTTGTATTGGTTGCATATATATTTAGGATAGTTAGCTCTTCTTGTTGAATTGATCCATTTACCATTATGTAATGGCCTTCTTTGTCTCTTTTGATCTTTGTTGGTTTAAAGTCTGTTTTATCAGAGACTAGGATTGCAACCCCTG
>NW_012110197.1:566236-614629 GCF_000951045.1 Mandrillus leucophaeus | reverse complement strand
GAGGTTCACTGTTAGTCTGATGGGCTTCCCTTTGTGGGTAACCTGACCTTTCTCCGGCTGCCCTTCACATTTTTTCCTTCATTTCCACCTTGGTGAATCTGGCAATTATGTGTCTTGGGGTTGCTCTTCTTGAGGAGTATCTTTGTGGTGTTCTCTGTATTTCCTGAATTTGAATGTTGACCTTGCTAGGTTGGGGAAGTTCTCCTGGATAATATCCTGAAGAGCATTTTCCAACTTGGTTCCATTCTCCCTGTCACTTTCAGGTACACCAATCAAATGTAGACTTTTCACTTAGTCCTATATTTCTTGGAGGCTTTGTCCGTTTCTTTTTACTGTTTTTTCTCTAAACTTGTCTTCTTGCTTTATTTCATTAATTTGATCCTCAGTCACTGATACCGTTTCTTGCACATGATCGAATCGGCTATTGAAGCTTGTGCATGTGTCACAAAGTTCTCATGCCATGGTTTTCAGCTCCATCAGGTCATTTAGGGTCTTCTCTACAATGTTTATTCTAGTTAGCCAGTCGTCTAACCTTTTTTCAAGGTTTTCAGCTTCTTTCTGATGGGTTAGAACATGCTTCTTTAGCTCGGAGAAGTTTGTTATTACCAACCTTCTGAATCCTACTTCTGTCAACTTGTCAGAGTCATTCTCTGTCCAGCTTTGTTCCATTGCTGGCGAGGAGCTGTGATCCTTTGGAGAAGAAGAAGCACTCCGGTTTTTAGAATTTTCAGCTTTTCTGCCCTGGTTTCTACCTATGTTTGTGGTTTTATCTACCTTTGGTCTTTGATGATGGTAACCTACAGATGGGGTTTTGGTGTGGATGTCCTTTTTGTTGATGTTTATGCTATTCCTTCCTGTTTGTTAGTTTTCCTTTTAACAGTCAGGTCCCTCAGCTGCAGGTCTGTTGAAGTTTGCTGGAAGTCCACTCTAGACCCTGTTTGCCTGGGTATCACCAGCAGAGGCTGCAAAACAGCAAATAATTGCAGAACAACAAATATTGCTGCCTGATCCTTCCTCTGGAAGCTTCATCCCAGAGGGGTGCCCACCTGTATGAGGTGTCTGTCAGCCCCTACTGGGAGGTATCTCCCAGTTAGTGTACACAAGTGTCAGGGACCTATTTGAGGAGGCAGTCTGTCCATTCTCAGTGCTCAAACGCTGTGCTGGCAGAACCACTGCTCTCTTCAGAGCCGTCAGACAGGGACATTTAAGTCTGCAGAAGTTTCTGCTGCCTTTTATTCAGCTATGCCCTGCCCACAGAGGTGGAGTCCTAAAGTCAGTAGGCCTTGCTGAGCTGTGGTGGGCTCCACCCAGTTCGAGCTTCCTGGCCACTTTGTTTACCTACTCAAGCCTTAGCAATGGAGGACACTCCTCCGCCCACCAGGCTGCAGACTCGCAGGTAAATCTCAGACTGCTGTGCTAGCTGTGAGCGAGGCTCCGTGGGTATTGGACCCACCAGCCATGAGAGAGAATCTCCTGGTCTGCCGGTTGCTAAGACAGTGTGAAAAGCACAGTATTTGGGCGGAGTGTCCCGTTTTTCCAGGTACAGTCTGTCACAGCTTCCCTTGGCTAGGAAAGGGAAATCCCCCACCCCTTGCACTTCCTGGGTGAGGCAATGCTCCATCCTGCTTCGGTTCACCTTCTGTGGGCTACACCTACTGTCCAACCAGTCCCAATGAGATGAACCAAGTACCTCACTTGGAAATGCAGAAATCACCCATCTTCTGGGTCAATCATGCTGAGGGCTGCAGACCAGAGCTGTTCCTATTGGGCCATCTTGGAATGAAACCCTCCCTCCTTCATTTTATTGTCTTAAGAATGACGTTCTCTTACATAACCACAGTAGAATTACGAACTTTACTGTATCTTTACTATATCTAACATTGTTATAAGGCTTTCATCTAATCCATTATCCATATTCTAATTTTATCAATCAGAATGTGCTTTATAACATATTTTCTTCCTGAGCAAGATCCAGTCTTAGGACCATGAAATTTACTTAGTTTTCATTTCTCTTTAATCTGGAACACTTGTCTAGCCTTTCTTTGCCATTTATAACATTAACAGTTTTGAAAACATTTTCAAAATTTCTGGATAATTTCAGCAAATACATATATGTAATTTTTTTTTTTTTTTTTTTGAGATGGAATCTTGCTCTGTCACCCAGGCTGGAGTGCAGTGATGCGATCTCAGCTCACTGCAAGCTCCGCCTCCCAGGTTCACGCCATTCTTTTGCCTCAGCCTCCCGAGTAGCTGGGACTACAGATGCCTGCCACCGCGCCCAGCTAATTTTTTGTATTTTTAGTAGAGACAAGGTTTCACCGTAGTCTCGATCTCCTGACCTCATGATCTACCCACCTCGGCCTCCCAAAGTGCTAGGATTACAGGCTTGAGCCACCATGCCTGGCCAAATTTTTTAATAATTTAGAATTTGCTTTAAGATACATTTTTAGATAAATATCATTTCTCTTTTCTTTGTCTGACGTTTCCTCCTGATTCCATTCGTGCTGTGTCTCCCAAGTTGGAATACCACTTAGGTGATGACATATCCTTCTAGTGTACCCTTTCTGGGCACAATGTCCATCTGCCCTTCGTTGATGTTAAGTTGATGTTAATTTTCATCACCCAATCAAGATGTTGTTCAATTTCCCCACTGTGTAATTATTATTTTCCCCTTGCATTTAGTAAGTGCTTGGACTTCTTTTTTGGACCAGCACATTTAGATTTGTCTCAGTGTCCCTGGCAAAGAGAGGAACTGCTCTTCTGCTTGCAACACAGTAATTGCTAACCCCTGTGAAGAGAGCGTTTATAATGGCATTAATGCCTGAAGACCTTTTTAATGTGTATTTAAGGATTTTCCCTAATGCATGGATGATTAGAATTAGAGAAGGCTGCTACCAGTTGGATGACAGTTTTCTTATCCACTGTAATCTAGTACAAAAATAACTCCTTTCTGCTGTCTTATTAATATCTCTAGTCAAAAAAACTTCTCTGATTTGATTCCTGCCATGCTTGTTCATGAATAAATGGATGGAGCTGTGTTCCTGCAGGAATTTTTAAGAGTTTATTTTTTTCTGTTTCATCAAATGAAGATAAATGAACATCTTGAAAGAAAAGAAGTAGCTCAGACTTTACTGGAAAGAGTAATACTTGGAAAAAATATTTCTAATAGCTTGGGGAAATAAAAAGGATGATGATAATTCTAAAGTGTATGCAATCTCTCATCAGTGTCTCTCATCCAGTTAATAGGAGAGGATGGCAGCTTTGTTATTAAATCATGCAGATGCTAATTGATGGCACAACCAAATAGAAGGATCAGTTGCCTTCAGAAGCACTTTCAGGTTATTAGCTGTGATTTCAATGATGGAACACAATTTCCAGATCCACTCCAATTCTTAGAGTGATGATTTTCCTAGGAACGTGCATGTTTTGGGAAAGAATGATTGTATAGCTGGTCCTCATTAAGAGCCCTCATTCTCCAAGTCATTTTTGCGTCTAAAGTGTAAGTATTCCCATTATATATTACAGCCAAGGCCACCTGAGAGCTGTAATGTGCACACTAAAGCCATTTCTCCACCTAGTCCCTCAGATGTCTATGACTGGGATCTGCTCATGCTTTGTAGCATGGAATCCATCCTGATAATTGGTGGATGGATAGCTTTGCCCAAAAGTCTATGGGACAAGGGCAGGCAGCATTAGTTCAGATTTTGAAATGGCCCAGTCCTTAGAAATAGCTTACCCCAACCCCAGAAGGTCATTACTATTGATATAGCTCTCTGAAAGAAATAACAATGACAATGACAACCTGGATTTGCATAGCTCTTTGCCCTTTTCATACACTCTTGGAAACATCTTTTTTCAGGCAATATAGCCAAAATGCCTTAGTTTAAAACTTGGCATCACCATCCACTGACTGTATAATCTCAAACAAAGTTACTTGATCTTGTTTTGTCTCAGTTTTCCTATCTGTAATATGGAAACAATAGTGGAACCCTGTTAATAGGTTGTTGTAAGAACTAAAGATAATGTTGATCAAGTGCTTAGAGCAATGCATACAGGAAGTGCTTAATAGAGGTCAAGTATTGTTGTCCTTATCCTATTATTCTACTGAAGAAAGTAAAGGCATGGATTAATATCCTGTTTTTATGGTTGAAGAAGTAACCAGTGGCTCAATAACTTGCCTAAGATCACATAGTAATTGATAGGTGACCCACAACAAAGAGAAGTCACTCAGAGCTTTTGAGTCCTGCTTTAGGTCCCTGGGGAGCGTCCCTCCTCCCTCTAATCTTTTGCACATTTCATTACCTTAAATGACTTTGAAACACAGAAAGCCCTGAGGACCACACCTGGATCTATGGAAGGAGGCCTGGACCAGCCTGTGTCCCCATAGAAATGCTTGGTCCCTCACCCCAGCCCCCAGGCCCACGAGAGCTTGGGTCTGTGGTAGCAGCCAAACAGATTCCATAAAGAGCCAGACAAGATGGGGACACTAATAACAGAATCTCCACTGCTTCTGCCTCTTCCAGGCTCACAGCTACCCCAGCAGGAAGTCTTGCAGATGTGCCTGTTTCACCAAACCCAACAACCACAGTGGCTGTAGCAAAAGTAGTTAAGTCTGTCTCAGAAATAAAGACCAAGGAAGTAGCCGAGAGGTGGATTTTGTAACTTTAGATCTTTAGGGAATGAAAACTGAATTTAACCCAACTTTGGCAATGGACAACTCCTACAAGTACTTGTTTGTAAAATCACTTTATTTTATATTATAGATTAACATTAAATGAATGAGGAATACATAATTGAGTAAACTTTGGTGTTATATATTTATATTAAGCCAAAAAAAAGCATGGATACATACTCTACAGCTTTAGCTAGCACATGTCCTCAAAATAGATCACACTACTAAGATCCAGAGACAACTTAAAGCCCTGCAGTCTTTCTTGTAACACACACAAATAATAAAATGAGAAAAGAGACTAATAAAAAGACAAACATTTCTTCTGGTAATTAGCTGGTCTAGAGTCACTGTTTCATTAGGTATTCCATTCATCACACAAAATAAGGAGAATAAATAGAAACACACATATGGGGAAGAGGGAGAGAAATAAAAATGAAATAAAACAAATGAAATATGTACCCCACATTCTTGCAAAAAAAAAATCATTAGGTTGAGTGATTCCCTTTGGGTGGTGAGAATATGGACACTCAGTTTGGTTCCCTTCTTTGTATAGATACCGTCCATATTATAAGAATGTATTTTACAATGGAAACTGAAAAAAGTACATTTTTAAAATACCTTGAAAAGAAAATTGGTACCCAGTGGGTACCAGTGGTAAGGGTATACACTGAAGAGGCTACATCTTTAGCATCATCACTTAGGGAGCTGTGCAGTCATTAGGTTTATCCCAGTGAGAGTGTGCTGAACTATCCCTTGAACATCATTATGTCTGGTGCTTGTCAAAAAAGGTCTGAACCTTAGATACTGAAGACCTTCCCGTTATAAGGCAAGGAGAAGAGAAAGATTTAAAAACACGTATAAACATCTTTTCTTTGTGGATAAAGAGGTGTGCCAAACTCTATACCTTATCGGTAACTCTGGAATGTTTTAAGAGTGAGCCAAAGTGTCGGATTCTTCCCCCATCCAAACATCCCAGCTGGCAAGGTCCCCAGGGACCTAAATCAGACCCGAGGTGAGCATACTGGTCCTCAGTTTGCAGTGGGCAAGACCTCAGGGTGAGCTGAAGAACACGGTCGGGGTGATGCCAAATTGAAAGGCCAGACAGCCATCCAAGTGAGTTGACTGACAGAGCAGGAAAATCTGGATACCAAGCCAGAAGATAGAGCCTAGGAAAATCAAATTGTGGGTGGGAGAAAATTCCCTCTGTAAGTAAAAGGGATCTGCAGCAACCTCTTTTAGCATAAATGGGGAGAAGAATGCTACTGAAAATTCCGGTATGGCCAGGATGGGAAGGTTTGTAGATACCTTTGTGCTTGTCAAAGTGAGGATTTATTCAAATGTGAACTACAGCTGTTGTGAGTGATTGAAAAGCATTCCAAGTTCCTGGACTGATAAACATCCTCTGTGTATCCACAGCCCTATTATTACCCATCTAATTCAATGATAGGGACGTTGAAAGGGATTTGTATCTCCAAGGAATATATGCCTTGCTGTTACTGTATTACTATGATGGCCTTTAAAAAACTGTGTATACCATTCTCTTGATACAAGGTATTTGATGGGCTCTCAGCAAAATGCTGAGCTTTTACCACCTTTACTAAGGAAGCAATGACACTATATCAAAGGGAGAAAAAGGGAAATTTTTGCCAAATCTTGAAGACCTTGACACATATCCATAGTATGATTTTTATAAGAAATGAGATTCTACAAATTGTGGGTAATAGATTTACACATTTCTCAGATGGCTTACAGAATAACAGACTGGAAACAGAACTTAAATTATAGGCAGGAACATAAACACCAGACCTGATTTTGAAAATAAGCAGAATAGAAATGTGATGAGCATTAACAAATAGTAATTGCTTGCAACCTTTAATGTCATCTTGGCTAGAGATGTTATTTGGTGTGAATGCCCCAAATAACAAGAACCAAAAGGGTTTATTTTCAATATAACTCAATCCAGCAGATACCAATTGAGTACTTTCTATACTGCAGACACCATTCTAGGAGTTGGGGACACAGCAGCAAACAAAACTGGTTGAACAAGTTCTTCCCCTCATGGTAATGATATTCCAGAGGCGAAAGACTAGCGAATAGGAATAAAGAAGTAAAATGTATAGTATGTTAGATAGGGATTCATGCAATTAAAAAAATGTAAAGCCAGAAAGGAGAATATGCGTTGAAGGATGGTGCTTCAGTTGGAAAGGAGAAAAATTCAGTCAGTAGTCTAATTTTGGAATAAAAATGGGTTCCAAAGTGGGAGTCAGGAGGCCAGTCATTTCACTCTCTGGATTTCCCTATCTATGAAGTGGAGTAGACTGTGGGATCTTTGTCACAAACAAGCTCTTACAACTCAGGTTGCTGGTGGTGCTTTGCTGTGTGACACAAGGGAAATTAAGAAACACATTGGATTTCAAACTTTAAAGGTGACACATCAAGTAGTGTTCTTTTGTGCCAGTAAAACAAAGCCACAGATTGCCCAGAGGGAGACTTCTGCCTTGGAGTGAATGCCCTATAAGACCGTACACTGGTAGTTTCCACTCCAGTGACAGCATAGGGGAGGAAAACTGGGGATAGTAACTACTTTACATCTCAAGGATATTATAGGTTCATAATTGCTTCTTTTTAATATTTTTTCCTTAGAATTACCATCTGTTAGGCACTGTCATTTTTCAAACCCATTTTATAGATTGGGTAATTGGAAAATAAAAATTAAGTATCTTGCTGAAATTCATATAGCTAGTTGCAGTCCAAGAATTTAAAACCAGATCTCTCTGATTCCAGAGTCAATAAACTTTCCATGACACCCAGCCATGTTCTCAGAAGTACCTCATTTTTTACTCTCAAAATCTCTCCCAGATGAGGGCACGCTCAGCAAAATCTGAAGTGGGACACCATATAGGACAAATGTTTTTCTCAGCAAATAAATTATAAGAAAAAAAGAGAAAGGGAAAATAACATATAGATTAAAAATTACTTAAGAGGGGGAGTTCCGGGAAGATGATGAATAGGAGACAGGACTGACATGCAGCTCCCACGTAGATGGACAGAACAGCATGTGGAGACTCACACCATGGAATTTTGTTCCAGGAACTGCTGTAGGAGCATACCAGGAAAACAGAAATAATTAATAGATCCTTTGAAAGAAGCAGCAAATTCTGCGAGATAGGTAAATAAATAAATAAATAACCTCAGGGAAATGTATAGCCTGGGGCTAGGTCTCAGTCCTGTGGACAGGCTGCCTGGAGATAAACTCAGCACTGTTCGCAGGCCACAGTGGGAGAGAGACTGGCCTCACCAAATGCATGGGAGCTGGGTGAGGCCCATCACAACTGGCTTTCCCCCACTTCCCTGGTGACAGAGGCTGCCCTAATCCCCTCTGGAACATAACCCCTTTGGCCCAAGAACCACCCCTTTATCCCCCATGGTAGCTACGGCAAGCCCTGCCCATGAAGAATCTGAGCTGGGACCTGCCTAACACTGCCCCCGCCTGATGATTTTTTTCTACCTGTCCCGGTAGCCAATCACAAAAGACATAAACTCTTGGGAGCTTTATGAACCTGACCATCGCCTCAGAAACCTGAATACTTATCCTGGCCAACTTAGGGCATGCTTATATCCCCGTTCTGTTGCAGCTGATGCTTTCTTAAAAGCACGACCTCCTGGCTGTCAGCCAACCAACTCAAGACATTACAGCAACTCATGACAGAACAACCCTGCTGCAAAGAAGGAGAAAACATCTAATTCCATTGCATGCAACATTCTGGCAACCAGTGGTCCTGAGTCTGTCCACATGACAACTTCACTGCTAACATAACTAGTATTCAAGAAAGCTAGTACACTAAACATATCTACAACCAAGGACTCTGACAGAGTCTACTTCACTCCCCTGTCACCTCCACCAGAGCAGGTGCTGGTATCCATGGTTGGGAGACCTGAAGATGGATTGCATCACAGGACTCTTTGCAGACATTCCCTAGCACCAACCCAGAGCCTGGTAGCCCCACTGAGTTGCTAGACCCAGAAGAACAACAACAATCACTGCAGTCTAGTTCACAGGAAGCCCCATCCCTAGATGAAGGGGACCCTTCGTGGAACCTTTATGGGTCCTTCATGAGGCCACCTCATGGGACAAAATAATCTGAAGAGCAGCCCTTGAGTTCCAGATTTTTTCACTGAAATAGTCTACCCAGATGAGAAGGAATCAGAAAAGTAATTCAGGTGATATGACAAAACAAGGTTCTGGCTGGGCACAGTGGCTCATGCCTGTAATCCCAGCATTTTGGGAGGCTGAGGTGGGAAGATCTCTTGAGCCCAGGAGTTCAAGACCAGCCTGGGCAACATAGACTCCATCTCCACATTTAAATAAAACAAGGTTCTATAACACTCCAAAAAGACCATATTAGCTTCCCAGCAGTGGATTCAAACCAAGAAGAAATATCTAAATTGCCAGATAAAGAATTCAGAACGTTGATTATTAAGTGACTCAAGGAAATACCAGAGAAAGGTAAAAACCAAGTTAAAGAAATTTAAAAATATATACAGGATATGGATGAAAAATACTCCAAAGAAATAGCTATCATAAAGAAAAAAAAATCACAACTTCTGGAAATGAAAGACACACTTAGAGAAATACAAAATGTACTGGAAAGTTTCAACAGTAGAATCAAACAAGCAGAAGAAAGAACTTCAGAGCTTGAAGACAAGTTTTTCAAGTTACCCAATGAGAAAAAGACAAAAACAAAACAAAATGAACAAAGCCTCCAAGAAATTTGGGATTATGTTACATACCCAAATGTAAGAATAATTGGTGTTCTTGAGGAAGAATAAAAATCTAGAAGTTGGGAAAACATATTTGGGGGAATAATCAAGGAAAACTTTCCTGGCCTTGCTAGAGATCTAGACATCCAAATACAACAAAGAACACCTGGGAAATTCAACACAAAAAGGTCATCACCCAGGCACACAATCATCAGGTTATCCAAAGACAAGGAAAGAATCTTAAGAGCTGTGAGGCAAAATCATCAGATAACCTATAAAGGAAAACCTATTAGATTAACAGCACATCATTTCTCAGCAGAAATCCTACAAGCCAGAAGGGATTGGAGTTCTATCATTAACCTCCTCAAGCAAAAGAATTTTGTATTGAGCAAAAACTAAGCTTCATAAATGAAGGAGAAAGTCTTTTTCAGACTAACAAATGTGAGAGAATTTGCCACTATCAAGCCAGCACTACAAGAAATGCTAAAAATAGTTCTAAATCTTGACACAAAACCTTAAAATACACCAAAATAGAATCTTCTTAAAGCATAAATCTCACAGGGCCCATAAAACAATAACACAAAAAAAAAACAAGGTATTCAGACAACAGCTAGTACAATGAATAAAACAGTATGTCACATCTCAATAACATCGAATGTAAAATGGCTTAAATGTTCCACTTTAGAGAATGGCAGAATAGATAAAAATCCACCAACCAAGTATGTGCTGTCTTCAGGAGACTCACCTAACACATTATGACTCACAGAAACTTAAGGTAAAGTGGTAGGGAAAGATATTCCATGCAAATGGTCACCAAAAGTGAGCAGGAGTAGTGATTCTTGTATTAGACAAAACAAACTGTGAAGCAACAACAGTTAGAAAAGACAAAGAGAGACATTATATGATGATATAAGGATAATGATAAAAGGATCAATTCAACTGGAAAATATCACAATCCTAAATATATATGCACCTAACATTGGAGCTTCCAAATTTATAAAGCAATTATTACTAGACATAAGAAATGAGATAGCAGCACAAAAATAGTAGGGGACTTCAGTACTCCACTGACAGCACCAGACAGGTTATCAAGACACGAAGTCAAACAAGAAACAATGGACTTAAACTATGCCCTAGAACGAATGGACTTAACAGATATTTACAGAACATTCTACCCAAAAACTGCAGAATATACTTTCTTTTCATCATCACATGGAATGTTCTCCAAGGTATACCACATGATAGGCCCCAAAACAAATCTCAATGAATTTAAGAAAGTCAAAATCATATCAAGTGCCCTCTCAGATCACAGTGGAAAAAAACTGGAAATTAATTCCAGATGGAACCCTCAAAACTATAGAAATACATGGAAATTAAATAATCTGCTCCTGAATGATCTTTGGATCAACAATAAAATCAAGATGGAAATTAAAAATCCTTTGAACTGAATGATAATTGTGACACAGCTTATCAAAACTTCTGGGACACAGGAAAAGTGGTACTAAGAGGAAAGTTCATAGCATTAAATGCCTACATCAAAAAGTCTGAAAGAGCACAGAGAGACAATCTAAGGTTACTAGAGAAACAAGAACAATCCAAACCCAAACCCAGCAGAAGAAAAGAAATAACAAAGATCAGAGCAGAATTAAATAAAATTGAAACAAAAAAAAATACAAAAGATAAATGAAACAAAAAGCTGGTTCTTTGAAAAGATAAATAAAATTGATAGACCATTAGCAAGATTAACCAAGAAAAGAAGAGAGAAAATTGAAATAAGCTCAATTAGAAATGAAACGAGAGATATTACAACTGACACCACAGAAATACAAAAGATCATTCAACACTACTATGAACACCTTCACATGCACAAACTAGAAAATCTAGAGGAGGTGGATAAATTCCTGGAAATACACAACCCTCTTAGATTAAATCAGGAAGAAACAGAAACTCGGAACAGACCAATAACAAATAGTGAAATTGAAAAAGTAATTTAAAAAATTAACAGCAAAACAATCCAGGACCAGATGGATTCACAGCTGAATTCCATCAGGCATTCAAAGGATTGGTAGCAATCTTAGTGACGCTATTCCAAAAGATAGAGAAACAGGGAAACCTCCCTAAATCATTCTGTGAAGTCAGTATCACCCTAATTCCAAAACCAGGAAAGGACATAACAAAAAAGAAAACTACAGACCAATATCCCTGGTGAATATAGATGCAAAAAACATCAACAAAATACTAGCTAACCTAATCAAACAACATATCAAAAAGATAATAAACCATGATCAAGTGGGCTTTATACCAAGGATGCAGGGATGGTTTAACATATGCAAATCGATAAATGTGATACATCACATAAACAGAATTAAAAACAAAAATCATATGACCATCTCAATAGGCACAGAAAAGCATTTGACAAAATCCAGCATCCCTTTATAATTAAAACCCTCAGCAAAATCAGCATAGATGGGGCATAGCTCAAGATAATAAAAGCCATCTATGACAAACCCACAGCCAACATTATACTGAATAGTGAAAAGTTGAAAGCATTCCCCCTGAGAACTGGAGCAAGACAAGGATACCCACTTTCTCCACTTCTATTCAACATAGTGCTAAAAGTACCAGCCAGAGCAATCAGACAAGAGAAATGAAGGGCATCCAAATCGGTAAAAAGTAAGTCAAACTGTTACTGTTCCCCAATGATATGTTTGAATACCTAGAAAACCCTAAAGATTCATTCAAAAAGCTCCTGGATCTGATAAATGAATTCAGTAAAGTTTCAGAATACAAAATCAATGTACACAAATCAGTAGCACTGCTATACCCCAACAGTGACCAAGCTGAGAGTCAAATCAAGAACTCAGCCCTTTTACAACAGCTGCAAAAAAAAATAAAATAAAATATTTAGGAATATATCTAACCAGGAAGGTGAAAGATCTCTACAAGGAAACTGCAAAACATTACTGAAAGAAATTATAGATGACACCAACAAATGAGAACATATCTCATGCTCATGGATGAGTACAATCAATATTGTGAAAATGGCCATACTGCCAAAAGCAATCTACAGATTCAGTGCAACTCCCATCAAAATACCATCATCATTCTTCACATGGATGATGGAGATTCCTCAAAGAACTAAAAGTAGAACTACCATTTAATCCAGCAATCTCTCTACTGGGTATCTACCCAAAGAATAAGAATTCATTGACTGGATGTGGTGCCTCACGCCTGTAATCCCAGTACTTTGGGAGGCCAAGGTGGGTGGATGATGAGATCAGGAGTTCAAGATCAAGACCAGCCTGGCCAACATGGTAAAACCCTGTGTCTACTAAAAATATAAAAATTAGCTGGACATGGTGGCAGGCACCTGTAATCCCAGCTATTTGGGAGTCAGAGGCAAGAGAATTGCTTCAACCTAGGAGATGGAGGTTACAGTGAGCTGAGATTGCACCACTGCACGCCAGCCTGGGCAACAGAGCAAGACTCCATTTCCGAAAAAAAAAAAAAAGAAAAGTCATTATATGAAAAATACACAAGCACATGCATGTTTATAGCATCACAATTCACAATTGCAAAGATATGGAACCAGCCTAAATGCCCATCAACCAACAAGTGGTTGCTTGATGAAATGTGGTATATGTACACCACGGAATGCTACTCAGCCATAAACAAGGAATGAAATAATGGCATTCAAAGCAAGCTCGATGGAGCTTGGAGACCATTATTCTAAGTGAAGTAACTCAGGAATGGAAAACTAGACATCATATGTTCTCATAAGCGGTAGCTAAGCTATGAGGGTGTAAAGGCATAAGAATGATATAATGGATTTTGGGGATTCAAGAAAAAGGGTGTTAGGTGGGTGAGGGATAAAACTATGCATTGACTACACTGCTTAGGTGATGAGTGCACCAAAATCTCAGACATCATCACTAAAGAACTTTTCCATTCAACCAAACACCATCTATTCTGCCAAAACTCATGAAATTTTTTGAAAGTAAGAATAGGCCGGGTGCAGTGGCTCACGCCTGTAATCCAAGCAGTTTGGGAGGCTGAGGCAGGCGGATCATGAGGTCAGGAGATCAAGACCATCCTGGTTAGCATGGTGAAACCCCATCTCTACTAAAAATACCAAAAAAAAAAAAAAATTAGCTGGGCGTGTTGGCGGGCGCCTGTAGTCCCAGCTGCTTGGGAGGCTGAGGTAGGAGAATAGCTTCAACCCGGGAGGCAGAGCTTGCAGTGAGCTGAGATCACAGCACCGCACTCCAGCCTGGGCGACAGAGCGAGACTCTGTCTCAAAAAATAAATAAATAAATAATAAAAATAAAAATTACTTAAGAGACAACAAATACCAATATTTGGACCTTATTTGGATCTTGATTCAAACAAACTATTTAAAATCAATACATGTTAGCCAAATGTAGTGGCATGCGCCCGTAGTCCTAGCTACTTGGGAGGCTGAGACAGGAAGATCAGTGGAGCCCAGGAGTTCAAGGTTGCAGTGAATCTGGGCAACAGAGAGACTATCTCTAAAAAAAATTTTTTAAATAAAAAATATATATATATATATTTTTAAGTGTGTATATGTGTGTATATATATGTAAAATCAATATATGAAATATGTCTGGGAATTTGAATACTAGTAACATTTGATAATATTGAAGAATTGGGTTTTTTAAGGTGTTATAACATTATGTTTATATTTTAAAAGAGAGTCATTTTAGAGGTACATACTAACAGATTTCCAGAAGAAATATGATGTCTGGGATTAACTTTAGAATAATGCATTGAAGGGAGTATAAATAAATAAGATTGACTACATGTTGATCACTGATGTAGCTGGGTTCATGAGGGTGGTTATACTTTTATTCCCAATTTTATAGATGAGTAAGAATTTCCATAACAAAAATTAAAACAAAACAAAACAAAATTTTCATCATGGTGAATGTGGAATTAACTGTACTGACCACTTGCCACTTTCATAAATGCTGTCTCTTCCACTGGACTGGGGGCAAGCCTGGGCACGCACCCCAGTCTAATGGTCAAAACACATGTACTAGTGCCCCTTCCTGCCCTGGTTTATAGAGCTGACCTAGACATTGGACTTCCTGCTCACTGTAGACTCGCCTGTTCTGGGTCTCTGACTTTTATGCAACCAGCCCCGAGGACATGTCACCCAGGGATCCCAGGAGGCAATTTGATATAATGAAAGAAGTTAGTCCTTTGGAATTAGAACAACCTTCACTGGGAGTCTCACCTTCCCTTTAGTAGCTATGTAATATTGAGTAAAGCCCTTTACCTTACTGGGCCTTTATGAGTTGTGATGATCAAATGGAAAAGTATAAACAAGGGTTCTTCCCAAGAATCTAGGCTCCTAAATATACTGGTCTACTAAGACCCAACAATGAATCAGATAAAGAAATGGTCTCTATAGTGGGAGTGACTGACATTTTCCTAGATCGCATCTATCTTCCCCACTGGACTACATCTCCTAAAGGAAGGAACCATACTTTGTGCTTTTGGTGTTCCCAAAATAGTGAGATGGGAAAAACATGGCCTTGGTGTCAGAAAGTCCTGGGTTCAAATTCTGTCTTCATTGATTATTAACTGTGGAACCTTTGACATGTTTTAGCCTCCTTATCTGTGAAATAATAATGTCCACTTAGAGGATTTAATGAAAGAAGGCATTCAAGTGCCCACAGTATAGTTGGGGCTTGGGAAGTATTATTTTCCCACCTCCCTTAGGTGCTCTCTTGATACTTGGTGGGTGAATGAGTTTAACAGATGTTTCTTTGAAACATGAATGCCTCCGAAGCCTTTCAGGTACAGCTATTCAGGTTTTTCACTGAACACAGGCAACTAGGTGGACTCCCCAGGCTGTGAGTGTATGTGACTGTTTGCCACAAGAAGGGTGCCTTTGTCTACTTTGTAAAGGATGCTGAGTGGACAAGCGCGTCCCTGCTTAGAAGAAAAATGCCAGTCACCCAGAGAAAGGAATTTGTAATGAGTGATTGAGACTAGTGCCAAGGTCAAGAGGAAAAATAATTCTAACTGATATTGTCAGAGCACTGGGCTTTCTTTGAAGAAAGCCACATTTTTTGACCACGTTAAAGTTTCTTTGTGGTTAATTCAGGTCCCTGGCCTGGGCCTCATGGTATTAGGGTTATTATGAAGACAGAAGTATGTAAATACCAGTTATCCAACTAGGCCTGACTGCATGTTAGAATAGACTTTTCCCCAGGCTGCCCTCAGGTCCCAGTCAACTCTGCACAGCCAGAGCAGCATCAGTTCATACTAATGCCAGGCAAATCCTGAATAGTGATAGGAGCCCCCCGGGAAAATGTCCATTGGCAGGAGGGCCTGAGGGCTATTGCTTCTGTTGAAGTGTTTGAAGAGGTGCCGCCACCTCAGACTGGTGTCAAGGTCAGAGTGGATGCGCAGTTACATCTTCTTTGCCCTTGTCAGTCTTGCTATTTCCTTGTAAAAGTTCAAGGCTACAGAGGCTCAGGGGCAGGGATCCCACCATTCTGAAAGGAAAGAGCAGAGGTAAGGCTCATTTCTGTGGATGGGGGGCAGGGTAAAAGATTCTAAAGTCTGTCAGGACAAGCAAAGACAAAAGAAGAGTCAAGAAAGTTGTGAAAAGCAGCAGTGAAATTCAGTGAAGGAAAAAGTGCAGGCAGGAGGGAGGTAGGTGTAACAAGTGTATGGAGTGAAATAGTATCTCAGTTTTTTTTCCCCCGTATGCTTAACTGGTAGCCCCAATGCCATTTGTTGGGAAATTATTCTTTCTCCTTGTTTTCTAATACCACCTTTGTTGTGGACTAATTGTTCATCTTTTGGGGGCTTACTATTTAGTTCCATTCATCTGTCTCTGATCTCATGCCAGTGTGTTGTGTTGGAGTCTAAGAGTGCAGGTCCAAGGAATTCAGACCTACATTCAGAACTACAGTTGTGGAATGTGTGCTTTCCCCAACAGGAGACTCTTCTGTTTATCATTTTAAATGTTGTATCCTAATGTCATGAGGTCAGAAGGAACTGTTTAAGACGACGGTGTACACCTAATAGGGAATTAATCATTTGTGCCTGAGTATAAGACCATATCATGACCTTCTGATCACAAGAATATGAGCTATCATTGGAAAAAACCCTAAGCCTGTCACCTGGGTGTAAAAGTCAGGTTTGTAAGATCAGGCACGTTCAGGGTGGCATGGTGGTAGACCAAAAAAGCCTAGTAATGATAAATGAAAGTCCTGGTAATTTGATTAGTTTTTTCTGTTTCTGCAAGTCACAAAAGTACGTGAGCACTCAGTGGCCTTTATACTGTATGGTGGCCCCAGCCTGGTTCAGCAGGGTTTCTTCCCTCTCTATCACTCTGTGAGAAGCAGAGGGACTCTTTGATTGTTTCTACTCAAGCAGGGTGAGAACAATGTTATCAGACATTTCCAGGCAGATAGCAGAGGTGGATTTTCCTAACCTCATCCCACCCTCTCTCATCTCATGCTGTCAGACTGTCATGCAGCTGCAGACAGAGTCCATCCCCAGAGACCAGTGGATAGTGGAACCACATGTTTATTTTAGTTTTAGTTTCCAAGTTTGCAGTAGGCTAGATGTAATGTAGGAATGAACCCTGAACAATGCTTTCTGAACCTTCTATGCCACAGGTTCCCCCAAATAATTGGGAGTGGTTGGAAGGAATCAAGGAGGAAGATGGTTAGAGGTAATTATTCACTGCTCTCTTTTCAGTCTCATTGTGCTAAATCCATGCCTCTGTTTTAAACCTTATTACATCATGATAGTATTTATTTATCTGTATGTCTTCACACCCACCCCCAGCCCCTGCAGGCTGCCTAAGAGTGTCTGGACTGTTTTAACCATTTTCGGAATCTAGTGTGATGTCTGGAATATAATAAGTGTTTGAGAAATTGTGACATGTACATGTCTAGGACTGTATGTAGCAACACTAGTACTTTGTGAAAATCACATTTCTATTCAGTTCAGGCATATGGTTTGTGTGGTAGTTTCAATTGGGAAGGGGGGTATCTGCTTTAAAAAAACAGTAACACCCCAAATTGCCTAATGCCTGGGACCATTTTCCAAGTTGCCTTCACTAGAATCAGAGATGAAATCTGGGGAAAGAGCTTGGGTCTCTTTTCTGAGAAAAATATTTTTCCCTAAGCAGGTGACACCTTACAACTTCAGTTCATTGCCTCCTAGATCCTATGACAGCCTGGCAGGTGACTGGCGGAATTTTGCTGTGTCTTGTCTCAGCAGTCAAGATTTCAGGTCTCAAAGAAAAGCTCCAGTGAAAAGGAAGGAGAAAATCCTGGGAGTGGCAGAAATCCAACCTCCAGTGGCTCCTTTTCCCTGCAGGTTCACCTCTGAGCAGATTTGCTAATCACATAAGAAGGTCTTTTGGGAGAGATTTTACTCATCCTTTCCTTTCCTCAGAAAGCCTCCTTTCATTTTTTTTTTTTTTTTTTAAGGCAAAGAAAAAGTTTCAACAATTCTTATCATAGCCTGCAGGCACACAAGAGCGGGAGAAAAAGCAAATTGCAAAGTGAAGACCCAGCACCCTCTGTTTAGCCTTCACCCAAAATTGCACTGCATGGTGAACACTTAATTGCTGATTAAATATGTTTCTAGGCTGTGATATAGATTCCCTAAGAGAAGGGTTATAGGATAGTGTGTGGTTATATTTCCTCTTCCTAGAGAGGATTAAGTCTAAAATCTCCTGCATCAAGAAATTTGATGTTGGGAAAGATGCAATACAGGTTCTCTAAGGAATGAGTTTCCACCTGTCTTTTTATGCTTTACATCTGGCAGTTTCTTGCTTTTGGGGAAAAAAATCTGTGACAGCATACAAGAGGAAAAGGAACATTAAAAATGCCATAAATACCTCTAGCTATTTACCTACCCTGAAATGTGCTGTATCAGTTCCCTTGATGAAGACAACTTTTTAAAAAGTAAGTAAGTTTCCTTTCAATAGATAAGAAGCTTCCTCTCTGCTGCCCATGCTTCCCCTGCGGAAGCCTGCAGTGCAGTAGCTGCTGCTAAGACTCCTCTGCCAGTTGCTATGGAGAGCAGCTGCAGGGGAGGGGATTCCTGGAGAGGCAAAGAGGTGGAGAGTAAGCTCTCCTGTCTAAATCCAGATTCTCCATCTGAAAAGGTTAAGTGGGAAGGAAACAATATTCAAGGATGGGTGTGGGTTTGGAGGTGGGGTGTGTGTATATGTGTGTGTAAGAGAGAGAGAATATGAGAATATGTATTATTTTGATATGTGGGTTATAGTTAGTTTTCTTGGGAAAATCCTTTTCTAGAATGACATAGGAGAAGGTCTTGGTTAGTAAAACCATCTGGTTTTACAAGAAAGTGTCTGATTACACAGAGTGTATCTTATGTTTATGTTTTTGTTGGTGGTGGTGGTAATAATGTATTTGCTTTGTTCTGTTGCTTAGCAAAAATAAAGTGCTTGTGTCTTCCAATTATATTTAGCTTTTTCTAGACAATGGAGCCAGCTTTGTTGGACTCATAGATTCTAACTCATATTTTGATGCTGACCAAGTTGCACCTGTTTTTTTAATGTGTTCAATTCTATAGAAACTAGTTGAACAAATAACTTTATAACAGAGTATATCAGGCTAAGAGGAAGAAAGGGATTTCTTAAAAGTATGATGTTTGAGATTTACCTCAAAACAAAGCATCAGAAGTTATAAGTAGACAACATAACATAGCAGAGAAAGAGGATCAAATAAATAAAATATGTAAAATAGTTATACTTATCTGATGGAATTTACCTTAAAACAACATAGGAGAGGAGGGATGTGGATGGGAATTTAGATGAAACTAGACTCACTGGGGGCTGATAATGTTTGGTGCATGGGAGGCTTATGATACCCCATAGAGGTTTACTTAAACCTCTAATAAAAAATCAAAAAGTCATAAAGTAAAAAGAAGCAGTTGTCCATGTGTCTCTCAGCTCTTAAATATGGAAGAAATCATGGTAGGCCTCAACAAAATCAGGCTGCAGGCTAGAAAAACATTTTACTAAAGGGAATATACTGACGTTTGGTGTGGGTGGTTGATTGGTGTGGAGATGCTTACTGTCATCAAATGTCTCATTTGTAATGAAAAAATGCTGGTTACACAGCAGGGAAATGATATTCAAGGGTGAGTATATGGATTTGATCCAGGCTTAACAGGTCTCTCCCATTGTTGATTACTTTATGGCACAACGTAGCATTAGCATCCTATTAGAACATTCCTCTGATGGAACATTAATAGAGGCAGAGAAACTAGACAAATGACTGTATTTCCTAAAACCAATGACAAACTATACAGTGTAGACTACAGTATATGGATTGAATAGCCTAAATATTGCCTTTCTTAGCCTATCAGAACCCTCTGTAGAGCACAAGGCATATAGAAACTGCCCTGAGCAACTATACAGTGCCATTTATAGACTACAAGCTATATATCTACTGAGACCCCCAAGGACCCATACTGATTATCATTTCTCATCTGGTTTTCCCAGACATGGCCCTCCGTGTTCAATGATACACATACTCGAGAACTCAGAAGAAGCAATCTTATTAGTATTTGTCAGGGGAATTCTAGTGATGGAGGATGGGGAGGCCTCAAGACCCAAGAGACCAGACCAGAAGTCAGCTTACATCAAAAATATGTACTGAAACTTTGAGTTCAATTTTCTGGCTACAGGGTTTGGGTCATGATCTGGTCTTATAGTCAGACCTGATATAGCCAGGTCTGAACATATAGACCATAGTCACACTTAGGGGACTGCAACCTTGAGTTTCTACAGCACGTTCTTGTGCTTTTTATGGAGTTACATATTGGCTGGAAGTAAACTTGTGCGCATGTGTGCATGCGCGCGCGCGCGCACACACACACACACTTACCTAGACACTCTCTAAGTTTAGCTTAAGGACCTCACCCTATTTAATTAGCCAAGAGGATAAAAATATCATCTGAAGCCATATAGGGGAGGGATGCACAAGGAGCAGAAGATGATAAATGGTGCAGTGAATCTCTGGATGGTTCCCTGCAGCTCCCAGGGTCCCTCAGTTGACTTATCCAGGCAGATCATGATCCAAAGTGGCTGAGGTGTCCAATTTGCCACTGGAACAGCCACTCCTTATATTAGGAAGGACAGTGTATGAGGGAGGAAAGTGGTTTCATCTATTTCTACCTTAAAGTCTGGTTCTGGAAGCTAGTTAACATGCTCACTAAACAGGGAAAGCTGGGAGAGTTGTAATATGTGGCAGGAGATACCAACAGTGACACACAGGGACCAGAGAGATCCATCTCAGTGTGGACACTGGCTTTAAAAAGGCAGGTACATAAAATAGTGTTAGAACAAGATCCTTCTGATGCTGTGGTAATTAGCCTTATTAGAAAATGCTTATAGCCCCAAGCTTAAATCTAGAGTCAGGTGCTGGTATATTTCAAGACCTTTCTGAAAATGGGAGACAGAAGGTTATACCTTATAGCCATTCTATTTTAGTCATTTTCAATCAGTGAGATTCAGTCTTCATCCTATCCTTTAAGCTGATTATTCACACTGCACAGCATGTTCCTTTAACCAAGAAACCATGAGGAAAGTGAATGACCATTTGTGTTACTTTCACAAACTATTTCAGGAAGATAAATTGACATACAGAAAGAGAGTTTCTCCCTTGTAGTGCTCCAAGTGTCAGATCCCTGACGGTTTGTCAGAGAATTAGACCATCTCCTCAGTTCCTGACACGAATCCACCATGACCCCATCTGAGGCCATGGTGGCAAGGCCCTAGCGAGCTCTATGTGGGTGCAGCACCCTTCCTTGCAAGGTGAAGTTCTCTTCTGTGGGAGCCTGTGGATTTTTTGAGGGAAGCCATGCCTCTAGTTGTATGATAAAAGTTCTAGACCTGCACTGTCCAGTATAGTGAGCATACACTGGCTATTAAATTTAAATTTTCATGAAGACAACACCCCCTTGGATGTTCTTTCTATCCATCACCTTTTCATTCTTTCCAGTCCCCCATACCTGTTTTCTGAAGTTACTCTCCAAAATAAACTCTACATTTTAACCATGTCTCAGACTACTTTTTTCACCTTCTTTACTCTGCTTATCCATTCCCAGGCCGCTCTTCCAAAAAAAAAAAAAAATCAAATAAACTTAGAGCCAGAAAGACCTTTAGAAAACATTTATTTCCACACCTTTTGGCTATAGATAAGGACACAGAGGCCCAAAGAAAGTAATATACTCCTGCTATAAATTGTCTTGTGGAAAAGGTGTGTGAATCAAAAGTAGAGAATCAAAAAATATATAAATAAAGGAGTCCATAGCTTGGCATACAGTTTCAAAGTCAAGAATATGACTTTATTAACAGAGAGCTAACCTTTGGCGTGGCATAAAAGGCTTAAGAGTTGAGAAGTAACTGTACAATTTTGTTCAAAAAATAAAGTTTTAAACATAAAAGATACTCAGAGTTTTGGGTCAACTGCATCTTTCTGGAGAGTTTAAGTATTTTCATTGAGCATCCATCCTTAACAAGGTTTCGTACGTGCTGTCACTTTGCGAGAGAGTCAAGGCACATTCTGAAAGAACTCCCAGCAGACTGGGGATCAGGAGATTGAATTCCAAATTATATTTTGTCCATTAATTGCCTCTGTAAACTTGAAAAAGTCATTTCCTTTCTCTGGGCAATGTGGAAGTTCCTTATTTTTAATCAACGACAAATAGCCTTAACATGGAATCATAGAATATTAACTTTAGAGATGGTTTAGAGTCCATCCTCATTTTGCAAGTCCAAAGAAATGAAGTGAGTTTCATCAGTTAATATGGTAGCTCCTCCTGGGGGAAAAAAAAAAGAAAAAAGAAGTGAGTTTCTGAAAGTTGTTCAGTTAGAATCAGACAGATGATCCTCAATCTAGGATTAGTTTTAAGAATCTTCCTGGGCATGAAATCCTGTGACTCCGTGATCACAAGATAAGACAGTATTTCTGCCCTGAAGGATCATAGCCAAATTGAGGAGACACTTGATACCCATAAATAGTTATTATTTAAGACAAAAAATGAGACCCAGTAAGCAGACTGACAACCCTCACTTAGATTAAGGCCTTTGGGAGAAGCAGATTGTGAGGTTTAAGCAGAGCTTTTAAAAAATTGAGTAGATGGAAAATGTCATTATGGGTGTATGAAAGTACCCAGAGCAAGACATGGACATGGGATCAGCCAGGAGGACAATGAGTGTATCCATCTGGCAGGAGGAGGTGAGATGGGGTTCACAGGTTATGGTCCTTGAAGAGAAGTTCTTGGTGGTTACCCTTCCTCACTTCTTGGGGCAGGTCTGAAGATATAGTGAAGGGATCTGACACATGCTTTCAAGTCTGTAACAGAGAAGGGAACTACAATGTGGAAACTATGACCAGGAGCCCTTATAGTAATTAAATAGTTAAACACACTAATTTCTGATTTGTCCTCAAGCAATTTTATTTTTAAATGACATTTTAGGCATAACTGATACATGGTGTTCCTGGCATCAGGATAGTTAGAAAATTCAATTAGTAGACTTATGAAGAACAGTTCACATTTTTGCTGGTAGTTGTTTGGAACAGATTGTTTCAATAAGCATAATTGTTTGTTTATAAACAGGAATGGGTAAGCCCTTTATCAAGCCCACCACCTTGATAAATTTCTTATGTTGCATAGGATTGGTAAGGGTAAGGAAGAGATTCAGAGTTTCATATGTGTAATTAGAGAAATGTAATTATGGTAGGAAAATAGCAGTACATATACTTTTAAAATGAAGAAATAAGGAAGCATCAAAATAAAAACAATACAACGATTCTTCAAGGATCTAGAACTAGAAATATCATTTGACCCAGCCATCCCATTACTGGGTATATACCCAAAGGATTATAAATCATGCTGCTATAAAGACACATGCACACATATGTTTATTGCGGCACTATTCACAATAGCAAAGACTTGAAACCAACCCAAATGTCCATCAATGATAGACTGGATTAAGAAAATGTGGCACATATACACCATGGAATGCTATGCAGCCATAAAAACGGATGGATTCATGTCCTTTGTAGGGACCTGGATGCATCTGGAAACCATCATTCTCAGCAAACTATCGCATGAACAGAAAACCAAACACTGCATGTTCTCACTTATAGGTGGGAACTGAACAATGAGATGACTTAGACACAGGAAGGGGAACATCACACACCGGGGCCTGTTGTGGGGTGGGGGGAGCGGGGAGGGATAGCATTAGGAGATATACGTAATGTAAATGATGAGTTAATGGGTGCAAGACAGCAATATGGCACATGTATACATATGTAGCAAACCCACACGTTGTACATATGTACCCTAAAACATAAAGTATAATAAAAAATAAATTAAAAATTAAAAAATTTTTAAAAGAATGCTGATTAACAGATATATAATCTATAAGATATATGAATTTTGCTGTATGCAAATTGGCATCATACAGTATGTAGCCTTTTCAGACTGGCTTCTTTCACTCAGCAATATGTGTTTAAGGCTCTTCGATGTCTTTTTGTGCTTTGATAACTCTTTTTTTTTTATTGCTGAATAATATTTCATCATATGGATGTGCCACAGTTTCTGTGTTCATTCACCTATTGAAAGACATCTTGGTTGCTTCTAGTTTTTGACAATTATGAATAAATGCTTATAGCATTCATGTTTAGGATTGTGTGTGAACTTAAATTTTCAACTCATTTAGGTAAATACCTAGGAGCACAATTACCAGATCATATAGTAAGACTATGATTAACTTTGTAAGAAACTGTCAAACTTTCTCCTGTGGTGGCTGTACCATTTTGCATTCCTATCAGCACTGAATGAGAGTTCCTGTTCCCTCACTTCCTCACAGCATTTGATATTATCAGTTTGGTTTTTGTTTTGTTTTGTTTTGTTTTTTTTATTTTAGCCATTCTAATAGGTGTGTAGTGGTATCCCATTGTTGTTTTAATTGACAGTTCTCTAATGACATGTGACATTGAACATCTTTTCATATGCTTATTGGCTATCTGTATATCTTCATTGGTGAGGTATCTGTTCAGATCTTTTGCCCAAATTTTAATTGAGTTTTCTTATATTAAATTTTAAGAGAGATTTGTATATTTTGGATTCAAGTCCTTTATTGAATGTATGCAAATATTTTCTCCCAGTTGATGGCTTGTCTTTTATTCTTTGAATTTATCAGAGCAGAAGTTTTAAATTTAATAAAGTCCAGCTTATCATTTTTTTCTTTCATAGGCTTTGCTTTTTGTGTTGTATCTAAAATCTCATCATGAAGCCCAAAGTCACCTAAATTTTCTCCTATGTTATCTTCTACAAGTTTTATAGTTTTGCATTTTGCATTTAGGTCTATGACCCATGTTGAGTTAATTTTTGTGAATGAGGTGAGCTCTTTGTCTAGATTCATGTTTTGCTTGTGGATGTCCAGTTGTCCTGGCACCATTTATTGAACAAACAGTCCTTTCTCCATTGAATGCCTTAGCTCCTTTGTCAAAGATCAGTTGACTTTATCTGCCTGAGTCTGTCTCTGGACTCTATTCTGTTCTGTTGATCAGCTTCTCTGTTCTTTCATCAATATTATACTGCCTTCATTACTGAACCTTTATCGTAAGTCTTGAAGTTGGATAGTGTCAGTCTTTCAATTTTGTTCTCCTTCAGTATTGCATTGGCCATTGGTCTTCTGCCTTTCCATATAAACTTTATAATCACTTTGTCAGTATCCAAAATAACTTGCTCTGGGATTTTGATTGAGATTTTATTGAATCTGTAGATCAAGTTGGGAAGAACTGACATCTTCACAATATTGAGTCTTCTCATCCATGAACATAGAATATCTCTCCATTTCTTTAGACCTTCTTTGATTTCTTTCATCAGAGTTTTGCCATTGTCCACATAGAGATCTTGTAAACATTTTGTTAAATTTATACCTAAGTGTTTTATTTCCTTCCTTTCTTTTTTTTTTTTTTTTTTTTTTTGGTGTTGGTGTAAATAGTGTTGTGTTTTTAAATTTAAATTCCAATTGTTCATTGATGGTATATGGAAAACCAACTGACTTTTGTATATTAATATTGCTTATTAGTTCCAATATTTTTTGTTTTTTGTTTTTTTGTCAGTTCTCTGGGAATTTCTATGTTGGCAATCATGTCATCTGCAAACGAAATTTTTAAATTCTCAATCTGTACACTTGTAGTTCCTTTTCTTGCTTTATTGCATTAGCTAGGGCTTCCAGTGTGACATTGAATAGGAGTGATGACAGGTAATATTCTTGTCTTGTTCTTTATCTATATGTAAGTTATACCTCACTAAAATAAGTTAATAAAAACCTAATACCTCCTCTGTATACCAGGAGTGACTATGTAGAATATATAATGTAAAGAAATTTTTTTCATAATTGCAACAGAAAAACTTAATATTTAACCAATGCATGAAGAAAACTATAAAGCCTCACTGCAAGAAGAAGCATAAAAGAAGATTTGAATTAATGGAGAGAGAGAACACATTCTATCTCAAAGGAAGATTTAATATTGCCAGAATTTCCCAAATTAGTTATAATAAATAGCCTTATTGAAATCCAAATCAAAATTCTAATAATGGAATTCTTAATTAACCTATGGGAAATGAGTCCAAAATTGATCTAAAAGTATAAACATAAAAAAGTAGTAAAGATATTTTTGAAAAACAAGAGTAATGGGGGGGGGTCAGGTTTGCTCTACCAAAAATCAAAACATGTCATCAAGTAATGTTAATCAAAATATTGTATTACAAATATAAAGGAACAGATTAGGGTAACAAATTAGGTAACCCCGAAACAGTTTGTTTATAACAGTTTTATTACGTTTTTAAAATTTAAGTATAATAAAGGTAGCAGTTTAAAATCTGGGCAAAGGATAAGTCAGCAAATGGTATTGGGAGAATTAATTACTTGGAAAAAATAAGTTAGAACTTCATCACACACAGTATATCAAGATAAATTACAAATGGATTGAACCCTTTGTCTTTGATTTCTCAGGAAACCTTGGGGAGAAGTCTTAGTATAGGGCATTTAGTATTGAGTGCACTGGGAGATAGAGTGAAGCAGAGTGGAGTCAGGCAGTCCCTCTAATACATGCTAATACAAAGAGCTCAACTGACTCCACAGGGAACTGGGGAGCTGGGATAGCCCATCACAGCTGTCCCAAATTGAGACAAGGGCCTGTGTTCCCTAACATCAACCAGGTGTTGAATGTGGGATTCACTCTAGGGGGGCATAGTCTAAGGTGAGGCAACTCCCTTTGGCTCAGTGAGATTTCTGGGAGAGAGATTGAACAATGAGCCATCAGCATCCAATACTCCAAGAAATTCGGGAATGAGAGCCTAAGTCTTCAAGAGGGGACCCGAGTGGCACACAACATCCACTATGTGTGTAGAAGATGAAATTATAAAACAAATAGAGGAAAATATTGGTAAATACTTCCAAAACAGGATTGGGAAGGACTTTTTTTGGTCAAAAACAAAACAAAACTCCATAGACAAAACACAACAAAATCAAAGGCAGACAAATTATTGGGGGAAAATATTTTCAGTAAACTCGATTGTTACCAAGTTGATAGCCTTGACATATTAAAAAATACAAATAGATTTTTAAAGACTAATATTACAGGAAAGAAGCAGATAATGCTCTTGAGCAAAAAAAAAAATACACAGGTGAGCAATAAACTTCTGGAAAAGTGTTCAATTTCATTAGTAGCCGAAGGAATACAAATTTAATACTATTTTTCCCCCTTTAAATTGACCAAAACTGAGGCCTGTAGAGTTCCAGTAACTTCCTCAAAGTCCCATCACAGGAACATAACAGAGGAGGCATTCAAATCTAGGGTTGAATGCTGGTTTAATGTGGCACAATATAAACACATGTAATCAAAGCTTCATTAAATAGTAAAGGGATTATTTAAAATAGTAGACCATAAGAACAAAGAAAACAGGAGAGCAAACACAGCAATATAATGTAAGTTAAAAGCACAGGCAACAAAAGCAAAAATAGACAAATGGGATTACATGAAACTAATAAACATTTGCACAGCAAAGGAAACAGCACAGTGAAGAGACGGCCTAAAGAATGGGAGAAAATATTTGCAAATTATACGTCTGATGAGGGGTTAATATCCAGAATCTATAAGGAACTTAATAGCAAAAAAAAACTAACCTGATTTTTAAATGAACAAAAGATCTTCACAGACATTTCTCAAGATAAACAAATGGCCAACAGATACATGAAAAAATGCTCATTACTAACCGTGAGGGAAATACAAATCAAAACCACAATGAGATACCATCTCACC
The DNA here is from genome assembly GCF_000951045.1 of Mandrillus leucophaeus. Classification (NCBI taxonomy): domain Eukaryota; kingdom Metazoa; phylum Chordata; class Mammalia; order Primates; family Cercopithecidae; genus Mandrillus; species Mandrillus leucophaeus. The sequence continues at coordinate 586,819 of NW_012110197.1, read as the reverse complement.
CAGTTAGAGTGACTGTTATTTTAAAAGAGACAAAAGAAAACAAGTGCTGGTGAGGATGTGGAGAAAAGAAAACACTTGCACACTCTTGGTAGGATTGTAAACTAGTACAGCCATTATGGAAAACAGTATGGAAGTTCCTCAAAAAATTAAAAATAGAGCTGCCACATGATCCACCAATCCCATTACTGTATATATATATCCAAAGGAAATGAAATCAGTATGTCAAAAGATATCTGCACTATTATGTTTATTGCAGCACTCTTCATGATAGTGAAGACATGGAATCAACCTAAGTATCCAACAGTGGATGAATAAAGACAATGTGGTATATGTACACAATGGAATATTATTCAGCCATAAAAATGAAGGAAATCCTGTCATTTGCAACAACATGGATGAGCCTGGAGAACATTTCATTAAGTGAAATAAGGCAGCCACAGAAAGACAAATACTATGTGATCTCACCACTCATATGTGGAATCTAAGAAAAGAAAAAGAGGTGATATAGAAGCAAAGAGTAGAACAGTGATTACTAGAGACTGGGAGGGGAGTAAGGAGAGAATGGGGAGAGGTTGGTTAATAGGTGAAAGTTTACAACTAGGAGAAATAGGTTCTCGTGTTCTATTGAACAGTAGGGTGACTATGGTTAATAGTAAAACATGGTATATTACTAAATACTAGAGAGAGGCTTGTGAAGGTTCTCACCACAAAAAAAAGATGACAAATGCATGAGGTAATAGATATGCTAAATACCCTGATTTGATCATTATACAATGTATATATTAACCAAAACATCAAATTGTTGTCTATAAATATGTACAATTCCAATGTGTCAATTAAAAAATAAACAAAATCTGGAAAACAAATGGAGAAAGGGTAACTTCCTAGAAACCTGATGAAGTTGAATCCTAAACTAGGAGTCAGGAAGACCTAGAACCAACTGTAGAACCTCCCAAAACCTTAAAAATTGGCAGTAATTCCAGGAACCCCTGGGAATAGAGGTGGAGGTGGAACTACAGGTCAGAGAATTGACTGAATGACCACATAAGAAGCAGTTGAAGCTCCAGAGCCTTCCCAGATTCCATGTGGCTGGGGGTCTGCCTTTGTCTTACCCCGGCAGAATCCCCACTCTCTGCAGGCATAAAACACAGAGGCACATGGAAACACCAAGCACAATACAAACATACGGTATAAAGGCAGTTTTACACACTGAATGCTGAGACCCTGGCCCTCTTCCTAGCTTACTCGAAGAATATTAGTAGCCAGAGCCACACCCTCCAGGCAGGAGACTGAAAGGAAAGATCTCATGACAATGACATCCAAGATTCCCTAAGTTATATTACAAAGCCTGTTTCTTTCCAACCACACCAGGTTGTGACATTCTCCAAATCAGATTTAAAGAGTTGTAAAACAAGAATCTTGACAATTGGTTTTCTTGAGTTAGGAGAAGAAAACAGTAAAAAAAAAAGCCACCAGCATCACTGTGGTCCTAGTGTGACCTTGCTTGCCTGTGAGGACTGGCTTTTCATTCCAGCACTGCTTTTCTCAAAGCCCTAAAAAGCAGGCTATGTCAGTCTTGGTTTTCAGGTTTTCAGCCTGCGCTCTTTGCTCCTGTGAGACCCTCAAATTTATTTCACCTGTGTGTCTGGTGGGACGAGGCTGATCTTCAGTCACCCTGAAGGCCCTGCTTACTTCAAACTCAGCATGTGGTAAAGAGAGCATGGCCTCCAGGGAATATTCTCCCGCCAGCTCCTTCATCTCCCTGCAACTTGCACATACTGGGTGGCCTCTCCCCACTTTTGTTTGCCTGTTTTAAAAAGTTGAGGCCATAGGGGCTGCGGAACATGAAGCACAGGCTTTTTCTGGAGGTGCTCTCTTGGTGTCCCAGGTTCTCACTTGCTACATTGCTCTAAGCCCTTGGGAAGGCTGAGGGAGGATGAGATGATGATACTCTAGGAAGGAGGAAGACACCCTCAGGATTAGTAATAATCGTGATCATAGCAGCCATGATGGCTGTACCAGACACTGTGAGATGCACTTTCCTATATTATCGCACCAAGTCTTCATAAGCCTCTATTTAATGAATGAGGAAAGAGAGGCGCAAAGTGATCAAGATCACACAGCTGAAAGCCCTCTCCTGAGCCACCTGGATGTGAACGAAGTCTGTCTCATTCCAAGGACGTCACTCTCCCTACCACCTCCAGTTCCTCACAGGCTATGCAGCTCACCAGCAGAGGACTTAGTGTACAGCTGTTGTTAGATCAGTAACTTTCAGTCTTGGCTTCACATTATGTCCACTTGGGGAGTTTCAAAACCCCGTTGATTCCATTGAGAAGCAAGGTTGAGAACTACTTATCATATACACACACATAACCCTAGAATACAAAATTGGTAGCATCTTAAAAGCTAATGTTAACCTCATTCTTAAACTTTAAGATTGCACCATTGGGTAATCTCATGACTACTCTGAGCATCTTATTTACAAATTTATTTTCATATCAAGCTAACAGGCATTGTAACTAAACAAAAACATAGAACATAGCAGCTTCATTGGACTTGGGAATTCTAGCTGCTGCCATACATGCCCATGTGTGGCAGGGAGTCATAATTCCGAAGAGTTGGAAAACGCAGGTTCAAGTTTCAACTCTTTTACTAGATAGGAAAAACCAAACTGCTTTTCTTTGTGCTCACACTCAACACAGAACTCTTCTGACATCAAATGTGGGGGACGGTGGGTTCCTACACTAGCCAATTCTCCAACTTTCCAGATACCAACCGGGTGTTCTACAATTTAACTCCATTTTTATACTATCTACCTGGAAGCGTCAGATCCCACAAGTCAAGAGCTCAGCCCCACAAGACTGCTCCCACTTTAGATGCCAGTCATTAAGTCCAGGTTACCACCTCTGCTTTTGACAGAGTGGCAGTAAATCAGAGGTTCCCACAACCCCTTCCTCTGGTTTACTAATTTGCTTGAACAGCCTTGCAGAATTCAGGAAAACCATATGCTTAGTAGCTTACTGCTTTATTAGAAAAGAATACAACGCAGAACAGCCAGAAATAAGACATGCATAGGGCAAGGTGTATGGGAGGGGCGCAAAGCTTCCATGCCCCTTCTGGGCATCCCACCCTTCTAGCCCTGTCATGTGTTCAGCAATCCAGAGGCTCTCTGAACCCTATCATTCTGGGTTTTTATGGAGGCTTCATTACAAAGGCATGCTTGGTTAAATCACTGGCCATTAGCAATGAACTCAACTTCTAGCCCCTCTCCTCCCCCCCCCAAAGGTCAGGGGTTCCGGCTGAAACTTCCAACCCTCTAATCACTTGGTTGGTTCCCCTGGCAACGAGCCCCCATCTGGAAGCTTTCCAGGAGCCCCCAGCCACCAGTCATCTCATTAGCATACAAAAAGAAGCTGTGTGCCAGGAAACCAGGCAGAGACCAAATATATATTTCTTATTATGTCACAACTGCTTAACCACCTTTGTGATCTTGACCTTGAAATTTCTCCTGAAACTGAAAGAAGCCAGCGTGATGTTTGAACAGAAGAATGACATGCTGGGGGTGCAGGAGAACCTTTCCTGAATACTGGAAAGCTAGAGACAAAGATGTTTTCAGGGCAGTCAGGGTATTAATAATGCCACCCTTACCCACACATTCCAACCTCCATGAAGTTGAAGCTATGGGGCACAATCTAATGTTGATTCTGTCTTAAGCATCGGGAGAGCCTTCTTTGTAAGAATTCCTTAAATGGAAGCATATGCAGTATATGACTGGTCTTCTTCCAAAATGGAGATTTAAGTTCAAGCCTGCAAGAGCAGTGGCATAACAAGAATCCACTGTGACTTCATATACCCTAAACATCTTATCCACCAGGGAAATGAATGCCAGGAGGGGCCCCATGCCAGGGATTGCTGTATCTGCCTTTGCCTGTGTGGTCACATGTCTCTGACCCAATAAATTAGGATCTTACTCTAACTTGAAGTGGGTGTATGGTCTGCCTCAACTCTATCACCTGTATGCTTGTAGACTGGCAAAGAAAGTCCTGGATTTGAGATTTGAGTTGGGGGAAAGAAAAGTGGTACGAGTGGGAGGAAGTAATTACTTCTTAAACTTACACATAGAGATGGTTTAGGAGCCTGCCAAGAACCTTTTTATCTTCCAGTCTTTGTTCAGGCTCTCCCTTTCAGAAAACGAACAGTGTGTCTTGCCTACTGTTCAATTTAATCATACAGCCTATTTGCCCAAATTTTGCTTTATAAGCACCAGGCAGGCACATGATCTCTTCCAAACTTTGTTTCTTGACATTCTGGAGAAGCATTAGTTTGCTTGTGTCCATTGATTTGCTTGTGTCCTTTAAGCTTGCTTAGCAGTAAGGCTGCAGGAGGCAGGGTGAGCAGCGTGGACTTTCACACGTGGCTCTTGTTTCTTCCTGCTGAGTTTATTCCACCTCTGCTTCAGCTCATTTTAGACTCCTATTTCTCTATTAAGTCTTGACGTCAGTTTTTATGTTATAAAACTTATGTCTGTGCCTGTTCTGTTGTAAACCACCTTGAAGCCTTTTAGAAAAAGTGAAAGACATACATCACAGACCTACTGTGTCATCTCAGACCTCCATGTCTGTGGTGAGAGCACGATGTACACCACATCAGGGGCCTGCTGCTAAAGCTGTCAGCTGGGGATGTTGCCTGGCTGGGGCACATTGGAGATTCAGATCATGTGGAGCCACCCAAGAGACATAGTCAGGCATCTGAGACTCTGGCCCCATTACAGGGGCACAGAATGGTGAGCTGGCATCTAGAACATTGAATCGCTCAGCCTCATCTCCACGGGAGCTTTGCAAGGAAGCTTGTTTGGTATAGTGAGTTGTACAGAACAGAAATATTGGCGTTGATTCTTGCAGCACCTCTGTGAATTAGCATAAGATAGAAAGAACAGAGGTTTGGAGTAAGACAGACCTGAACCTCGAGCAGGAGAAGGACACAAGGTCTGTGACAGAAGAGGTCTGCCATATAGCAGGGTACTTTCCCTGCCACCCCATCATGCCCCCCCTCCCGCATTAAACAGAACCCCTCAAGCCCAGCTCAGAGAGGGGCATAAGGAACCAGGCAGACTTTTTCACTGGTAGCAGGCGCTTGTCACATTCTACTTTAAATGTCATAAAACCATTTTTTCAAATGGATATAAATTCCTAATTTGGCTTTTTCCTTTACACATTCCTTTGGCATATGTACTAAGCACATGTTTAGGAAAAAAAAAAAAAAAAAAAACTAGCTGTAATTCACTTCTGATTTTCTTACTTTAAAATGATCGTCACTTCATACTCATGCATATTTCATTATGTAAACCATAAGATCCTTTTTGAACTCATGGGAGGAAGGGCAGGCAAGTGTAAAGATACAGTTTTGTGGGTCATACTGAGTTCGCACCTACAAGAATTCCATAGTGAGACCTATTTCCACCCACATGACTTCCAGTGCACAGATATTCAGCTGAATGTATCTAAATGTCACTGCAGAGCATTTGTGAATGGTTATAAAGAAGAAAAATGATACAACATGCTGCTTTGAGGCCACTGGTTTTTTCCTTTTTTTGTTTTTACCTCCTAAAATTCAAAATTAGAACTTCGTTTAATTAAATACACGTCTTCATCTAGGCTTATGTTGTTAGAGAAACTCCTGTTTATCTTAATATCTCTGAAACCAGGATGCATCTTATGGTCTCTGTCAGCCGGACTCATGATGTAGTTACCACTGCCCGTGATGGGTGAATGTTGGTTGTAGTTGTTCACCTCATCATCTCTCCATTTGAGGCAAATGCATCGTTGGTGCTGTGTGTATTTAACAGCTGTTTTAAAAGCCTTCACAACGATTTACTGTGATTTAGAATTGAAACAAAAAGTTGTTCTGTGTGCAGAAGGGCAAAGCAGAGCAGCACGCCAGGAATTTGATATTCATGGAACAAATGTCATCATTGTGAGAATGCTCTCCATTCCATGTTACAAAGCAACAACCGAGTTCTACATGGGACCAAAGGAAAGAAGACACTCACAAAGCAGTTGAAACTAGGTATTTTGTTGCTGAGATGCTTGCGAAAAGATTGGCAGTTACACACGACTTACTGTAACTGAAGGTAACAGGGATGTATGATAAACTGGTTAGATAAGTCTAAAGGAGTTCTTTCAATAAGGAAAGAATAAAGATTGTAAATGGAAGAAACCATTGTGACATAGTTTAATTGCCAGCTTTTTTCTTTCTAACTGGCACAAAAAAATGTGTATTTCTTCTTATATTTGATGAAATATGGGACCTAAAAAAGAAGAACTAGGAAGCCCTACCCAGAGCAATCAGGCAAGAGAAAGAAATATAGGGCATCCAAATTGGAAAACAGGAAATCAAACTATCAATGTTCTCCAATGATATGATCATATACGTAGAACACCCTAAAGATGTATCCAAAAGGCTCCTAGATCTGATAAACAAATTCAGCAGAGTCTCAAGTTACAAAATCAATGTACACAAATCAGTAGTACTGCTATACACCAACAACAACCAAGCTGAGAATCAAATCAAGAACTCGATCACTTTTACAACAGCTGGAAAAAAAAAGAAAACCCTAGGAATATACTTAACCAAGCAGGTGAAAGATCTCTACAAGGAAAACTACAAAACACTGCTGAAAGAAATAATAGATAACACAAATAAATGGATTCACATCCTTTGCTCATGGATGGGAAGAATCAATATTGTGAAAATGACCAGACTGCCAAAAGCAATCTACAGATTCAATGCAATTCCTATCAAAATACCATTATAATTTTTCACAGAACTAGAAAAAACAATTCTAAAATTCATATGGAACCAAAAAAGAGCCCACATAGCCAAAGAAATAGTAAGCAAACAGAACAGATCTGGAGACATCACATTACCAATCTTCAAATTATACTACAAGGCTATAGTTACCAAAACAGCATGGTACTCATATAAAAATAGGCACTTAGACCAATGGGACAGAATAGAGAACCCAGAAATAAAACCAAATACCTACAGCTAACTGATCTACAAACCATGCAAAAACATAAACTGGGGAAAGGACACCCTATTTAATAAATGGTACTGGGAAAACTGGCAAGCCACATGTAGAAGAATGAAACTGAATCCCTATCCCTCACCTTATACAAAAATAAATTCAAGATGGATCAAAGACTTAAATCTAAGACCTGAAACCATAAAAATTCTAGAAGATAACATTGGAAAAACTCCTCTGGACATTGGCCTAGGCAAAGAATTTATGACCAAGAACCCAAAAGCAAATGCAACAAAAATAAAAATAAATAAATGGAACCTAATTAAACTAAAAAGCTTCTACACAGTAAAATTGGCAGTGTAAACAGACAATATTTGCAAACTGTGCATCCAACACAGGACTAGTGTCCAGAATCTACAAGGAACTTAAATCAGCAAGACAAAACCAAGCCCATCAAAAAGTGGGCAATGGACATAAATAGACATTTCTCAAAAGAAGATATACAAATGGCCATTAAAACTGAAAAAATGTTCAACATTACCAATTATCAGGGAAATGCTAATTAAAACTGCAATGCGATACCACCTTACTCCTGCAAGAATGGCCATAATTTAAAAGTCAAAAATCAATAGTCGTTGGCATGGATGTGGTGAAAAGGGAACACTGTTACACTGTTGGTGGAAATGTAAATTAGTACAACCACTACGGAAAACAGTATGGAGATTCCTTAAAGAACTAAAAGTAGATCTACCATTCGATCCAGCAATCCCACTACTGGGTATCTATCAAAGAATAAGAAGTCATTATATGAAAAAGATACAAGCACATGCATGTTTATAGCAGCACAATTCACAATTACAGAGATATGGAACCAACCTAAGTGCCCACCAACCAACGAATGGATAAAGAAAATGTGGTATACATACACTATGGAATACTACTCAGCCATAAAAAGAAACAAAATAATGTGATTTGCAGCAACTTGGATGGAGCTGGAGTCCATTATTCTAAGTGAAATAACTTAGGAATGCAAAACCAAACACTGTATGTTATCACTTATAAGTGGCAGCTAAGCTATGATGATACAGAGACATACAGAGTGATATGATCGACTTTGGGAACTCAGAGTGTAGGTGGACATTGGGAGGCGGGTGAGGGATAAAAGACTACATAGTGGGTGCAGTGTACACTTCTCAGGTGGCAGGTGCACTAAAATCTGAGAATTCACCACTGTAGAACTCATCCATGTAACCAAAAACCACCTGTACCCCAAAAATATTGAAATAAAAAATAAAGCTTAATAGTAGAAAAGTGAAAAAAAGACAAGCTATAGTTTCCTTAGATAACTGTTACACCTATTGCCCAGTTGTTAGATGAAAAAACTCATAAAATTTACTCCCAGAATCACATATGTCTACCACTTATCTGGCCACAAGCTCACGAAAATTTCATGGCATCCTTGAAGAAGGAAGCTATTCAGGAGTCTATGGTCTTTTTTTTTTTTTCCCCCTTTCAAGATGAGGTCTTGCTCTGTCGCCCAGGCTGGAGTGCAGTGGTGTGATCTCAACTCACTACAACCTCTGCCTCCCAGATTCAAGCGATTCTCCTGCCTTAGCATCCCAAATAGCTGAGGTTACAAGCGTGCGCCACCAAGCCTGGCTAATCTTTGTATTTTTAGTAGAGACAGGGTTTCATCATGTTGGCCAGACTGGTCTCGAACTCCTGACCTCATGATCTGCCCACCTCAGCCTCCCAAAGTCCTGGGATTACAGATGTGAGTCACCGTGCCTGTTCAAGTGTATGGTCTTACAGATGGAGATGCTGAAGCCCAAGCCCAAAAGCCTTCATTATTTATTTATTCACATAGAGCGTGAGAATGTGCTGTGTGGATGTCCTTGTCCAGTACTCCAGGTGGACTCTCTGGGCATAAAGGGGAATAGAGGGGAAGAAGAGGAAAAGAGGGTAGGGAAGTGGTTTCTCTTTGAGCAGTTATTCATTCTGCTCTTGGAAAGTTTTTATTTTCTCCAGCGTCTGCTCCAGGACACCTTCCCTCCAGTTCACTCTCTCCTGTCCCTTCTTCCCCAACCCACAGCTACTTCTTTTGCTTCTGTTCACTCATCTCCTCCCTTCCCATCCCTCTTCTAAACTTTGTGGTGGCAGATTAGTTGGGGTGGAGAACGACATGGGAGCATGTAGGGAGAAAGCAACACAAACAGGCCTTGGGGAAACACTTTAAAAACTTACTGGGAACCTTCCCCAACTCAACTCCTGCCGTCTCTAGATCAGGAGTTGGCAAACTACAGCCTGCCATCTCTTCTTATAAATAATGTTATATTGAAACAGCCACACCCGTTCATTTACATCAGGTCTGTGGTTTCACCCTACAGTGGCAAAATTGAGTACTGTAATTTTGGTCAGGACCATATCCATCAAGCCTATAATGTTTACTATCTGATCATTTACAGAAAGTAAAGTTGTTGACTCGTAGTCTTCGTAAGTGCTTCCCTGAGAGTATTCTACAGAATTCTCATTCTGCAAAATGTTAAATAGGTATTGCTGGCAAGAAAATTCTACAGTCAAATCATTTTGGAAACCCTGCTTTGTAATCCCAGGACTTCTTAGAGCTTTTATTAAGTTAATGTGCATTATGAATTTCTAAGAGGTCGCCATAGTTTGCAGCATTTTCCCAAGTTTATTTGGGAACCCTTTTCTTACAAATACAGAGTGATGCATAGAGTTCCTGAGAACACACTTTGGGAGATGAGATGGCTCTTTAACAATAGCCAAGATATATTGTTAAGTGAGAAAAACAAGGTGTGTCCAGGACACACTCAACTGTATGAAAAGTGGGAGAGGGAAAATGTAGGTAAGTGTTTGCTTATGACGTTTTAATTGTGTCTGGAAAGGTCCATGAGGAACTGGTAATGCTACTCACCTTCGGTGGGTTAAAGCTGGGAGAGGGACATCACACAGTAGTTATTTTCTGCATCATGCCAGTATACTTTATTACCTAAACAATCAATTAATCCATCTGTCAGTCAGCATAATTAAATTTTTAAACCAAAAGGTAAAATGGTAAAGCACTTGGAAAACAGTTTGGCAGTTTTTAATCAAGTTCAATAGACACTTACCATATGTCCCAGAGTTCCATCTCTAGGTATTTTCCCAAGATAAATGAAAACATATGTCCTCACAAAGAATTTGTAAACAAATGTTCATAGCAGCTTTATTCATAATAGCCCTAAACTGGAAACAATTCAGCTGTGTATCATCAGATGAACAAATATACGAATTGGTCATATCCCTGTAATGGAATACTACTCAACGTTAAAAACAAAAAAAGGAGCAAACCACGGATACCTGCAGCAAATGGAGAAATTTCACAGATGTTAAGCTTGGTGAAAGCCAGACACAAAAGATTCTGTTTAATTTCAATTTTGTAAAAATCTAGAACACACAAAAGAAACCTACAGTGATAGAAAGCAGATCATTTGCTTGGGGTGAGGGTTGGGGAGGAGATTTAACTGTAAAGGGACACAAGGGAACTTTTTGGAGACATGGAAGCATTCTGTGTCTTGATTATGGTAGTGGCTACACATGTGTATACTTTTGCCAAAACTTGCCAGTCTGTACACTTAAAATGGTGAATTTTATTGTATGTAAATCATACCTCAATAAAGTTAATTTTAAAAAGAAATGTCTCTTAAAAGGGAGCAATGAAGGAGTAAGGGATATTCAATAATTTTAAAATAGGGTCAAGCAGCCCTGCAGTTGATTGCAAAAGGTTACTGTCACTCTCTAGGTGATCGTTCTCTGGAACCCCTAGAGAAATAGAAATGAGCAGCCCGTAACTGGCTGCATTTGTTCTTGTCCAAGCCAGCTGAGGGATCTGGTCTGAAAACCAGTTCTGCAGAAGCAAACCTGCTTCACCTGATTGAAGGTTCCCACTCACCATGAGTGAGGCTGGTGACCTTTCTCCCACTTGTGTGCTGTCTCTGATGATAGTCCCTCCGTTTTCTGGAAACTTGCCAATTCCAAGTGTAGCCCCAAAGTCATTTTGGGTCTACCACGTGGTGAAAATGTCAGCAGCGCATTGGACCTCACTGCAGCCTTGAAAGATTATCCCCAGTGGGCTATCTCCAGTTTACAAACCAACTGAACTCCAAAGTAAGAGACAGTGAAGAAGCTATTTGACTCTTAGAACACATTTCCTGATTAAAATACTATTATGAATGGTAGAAACAAACAAAAAAATAGGCTGATCTCTAAAAGGCCACTAGAGTTTTAGGACATCACAGCCCTCATGTAACCTCAAGACCACCTGTATCCTTTGTTCCTATTCCCACTTCAAGGTTGTGTCTCTTCATACTGGACATAGGAATCAACCTTACCTGCAGACCTTTAAGGATAAGTCGTCTTTCCTATGACACAGTTTTAAGCTTTGCAATTATTTCTGCTTACTAGCTGTCTATGTAGAGTCATGTGTAATCTAGCAGACATTTCTAGGCATTGCAACAGACCCACTAGGGACTGTAGCACATGCATTAGAGTGTGGCCAAGCCAGGTAAGCTGTGACTCAAAGAGCCTGCACTGAAAGCAAGACAGCCCTGGACTGTGGGTCAGCGCTGCTACATACCAGCTGTGAAGTGTTAGGCAAATTACTTAATCTGTATGTTTCCTCATCTGTACGATAACTGTGATAATAATACCTAGTTTAAAAGGTTATTATGTGGGTTTAATGAGGTAGCAGAGGAGTTCCATTTACGAATACTGAGCAACAAAATCACCCCAAAAATCAGCGTCTTAAAAGAATGACACCATTCATTTTGTTTGAAAGTGTGCAATCTGGAAAATACTTAGTGGGGACAGCTTGTCTCAGCTTCCCTTGGCATCAGCTGGGCTGAAATCACCTGAAGGTTTGCCCACTCACATGTCTGGCAGTTGCTGCTGGGAAGATTCACATAGCTGGAGGCTTGGACACCTGGGACTCCTAAGCATCTCTCTCCATCTGTGTGTGGTCTCTCGAGCATGGCAGCTTCAGGGTAGCCAGATTTATTACATGTTATCTTTCATGACCTGGGCTTGGAACTCATGGAATCATTTCTGCCATAGTCACAAAAAGCTGCCCATATGAAAGAGGAGGGAATGCAGACCCCACTTCTCAGTACATAGCAAATCACATTGTAAGAACCTGTGGGATGAGATATTTTGGTGCAGTCATGTTTGGAAAATATAACCTGGCATAGTAGCAAACTGCTTAACACCTGGAAAAAGTAGGACCAAATAAATGATATGTATTTGCCCATTCCTATCACCACCCCCACCTCGCTATCACTTCTATAATTAACATTATTAGTGCTACTGCTAGTAAACCTGATGCACCTTTCAGTTCTGATGATGTGATGCTTGCCCTTCCTGCTGTGGGGAGATGAGGGTCACAGACCCAAGGGTACTTCCAGGAAATGGTGTAACAGAAACTTTGCTGCTGGCCCAAAAGTTCCACAACATAATTCACTGTGCATGAAGATGATATCATTGTTATGAGCAAAGATGGCTGCAAATACACAAGCTGAAAATAAAAAGGAAACTGGTTGTAGGTGGGGTGAAAACGGCTTTTGTAGAAAGATGAGTTTGTTCTGAACCTGCAGCCTCCTCCACAGTGATGATGTCCCATGGAGCCCCTTCTTTCCAGCCCTCCACTCCCACTCCCCCAGGGAAACAAATGTGGCCAGAGCTTACCAAGTCCTTTAATTCACAATGTGTCATACCCACACCACGGTGCAGGGGCTTCTTTGGACTCATGTCCCTGTCTGTGACCCTACTGAAGACCAAGGACAAATTGTGGGCTTTATCAGCTGTAAGGCATTCATTTGGTAGGAGCCCAAAATAAAATAAAAGCTATAAATACATAGTGCAAAATCATGGAGTTAGTGTAGAATCTTTTCCTAATGGAAAAGGATCTCTGCAGCCACCTCTAATCCGCTCCTAGCTTATGGTGCTCTCAGGAAGCAGCTCTATTTAGAGGCTGACCCGCTTGTCACAAGCTGGCTCCTGAGCTCTTGCTGCTTCTCTCTTGCTCTCTCTCTCTCTCTGAACCTGGGTTGTCCATCTGCCCCACATCCAGCTGGTGCTAGCACAATACAGGAAATAATAAACACACCTTTTGGGGTCATGCTTTACAAATGCAAATTATTTTCACTAAGGGCACGCAGTTTAGATCCAATTTGTTCTTGGCTCTCTTTAGATTAAAAAGGTGCAGAGGGCAGGGGACCCAACCAGGCCAGAGGGTGTTGTTTCCAGAAAAACCAGCATCTAAAGGAGCCAAGCAGAATGGGATAGAGATTTGCTAGAGGCCACCTACTTTTATGTCAAACTTACTACATGCGTGGACCATTTCTGTGTGGCCTTCCCTGCCCTGCCTTTTCTCCAATACTATTGTGATGAACAACTTGGGCTTCCCCTCTAATTGAATTGGTTACTGATTCCTCTGTACTGCCTTAGAGAAGTACCTCTTATACTTTGGTCAGATCAGAATCACCTGGACACATAGCTGGCTGGACCTCTCCCCAGGGTTTCTAATTCAGTCCATCTGGAACAGGGACCCAACAGTCTGTAGTTCCAACAAACTCCCAGGTGATGCTGATGCTGGTTGTTCACTCTTACAGTAGTTTTTCTGGCAGTACATATACCTTTATGATGGTATTTCTTTCTGCTTTTCATTTTTTTTTTTTTCTTGAGACAGGGTCTTGCTCTGTCATCCAAGCTGAAGTGCAGTAGCGTGATCACAGTTCACTGCAGCCTCTTAGGCTCAAGCAATCCTCCCACCTCAGCCACCTGAGTAGCTGGGACGACAGGTGTGCACCACCACACCCAGCTAATTTTTTGTATTTTTTTAGAGACAGGGTTTTGCTATGTTGCCCAAGCTCGTCTTGAACTAGTGGGCTCAAGCAATCTGTCTGCCTTGGCCTTCCACAGTGCTGGGGTTATAAGCATAAGCCACTGCTCCCAACCCATTATTATTTTTATAGCAAAGATTTAGGTCAGTACTGTCCAATAGAAATATAATACGAGCCACATATGTAATTTTAATTTGTATAGCAATCACATGAATTAAAGTGGAAAATTAATAATTCACCCAATATATCGAAAATATTTCAACGTGTAGTCAATACAAAAATTAATGGAATATTCTACCTTGTTTCATACTAAGTCTTCAAAACTGCATTATATTATTTTATACTTACAGTACACAACTACATTTAGAGTGCTTAATAGCCACATGTGACTAGTGTCTACCATATTGGGCAAGGCAGACTTAAATAATGCTTACTGTGTACCAGACAGTGACACAGACTCCTTACATGTTAACTCTTTTCGTCCTCACAATAATCCAATGATGTGGCTACTGTTGTAATTCTCATTTTACTGGTGGGGAAACAGGCACAAAGAGCTTAAATAGCTTGTCCCAGGCCACTGAGCTAGAAATTGGGAGAGAGAAGTTTGAACCTTGGCAGTCTGGCCTCAGGGTCAGCCACTTTACCACAAACCTCTCCTGCTCAACTGCAACTCCCTGGACAGTAGGAAGGAAACATTATTTCTTTGTGTGTCCCATAGCATAGGCAATGCTTAGCTCAGACAGGACGGCCAGTAAGTGTGTGCTGGATGAATTAAATGAGTGAGAGGAAGGTGAAGCACTGACAAGGGATTTGTCAAACATGTTCTGCCAACAGGATTAAATGCCTCCAACCATCACTGTGTATGACTGAGTGAGAGGAAATATTTTAAAATTAAATTTGAAATCACCTAGTCATAATGAGCTTCCACGATAATGGAAAGATGTGAGAAAATACATAATGACAGGAATAAAAGGCTTATATACCATCTATTAGAGTGGCAGTCATGATTAGAATGACCAGAACCTGGAAGGAGTACATGAAGGAAGCCTACCTGAAAGGGGTGAATCCTTAAAGGGATGTTAAATGGGATGAAAGGAATATTGTGGAGAAAGACATGGGAAACGATTGACAAGAAGGAAGAATTGTCTCCCTCATCATGAACATTAATTGAGTATCATCTGTGGCAGATCTGGTTCCCAGGAAGCAGGAAATTTGCATACCGGAGGTATTCCAGAAGTACTCCCAGAATCAACACCTTCAGGAAAGTAAGAGAAGCCGGATCAAGCAAGGGGGGATGTTGGGCTGCAACACAACCACGCCAAGTCCTTAGCCAACCCTACGGGGAATTCCAGAGCTGGGATGGCTCTTCGTAGTCTTCCCACATTGGAGCAAGGCCGGTCTTTTAAGGCAGCTCCATTCCTTTTACGGGAACCAGTCATTGGATACTGGTTTCCCGGGAAAGGGGTGTAACCTTGAGCAAGGCAGCTCTCTTAATCCAAGGGCAATAGCTGAAGAGAAGTTCAGCTGTGTGCTATCATCTGGCACCCCTCCTAGCAGCTCCGGAATGAGAACCTCATTGTTGTGGGTTGGGGGAGGAATCTGGGTAGTGGACTACAGTATCCACTACATCAACCCAATGCAAAATCTGAAAGAACCCAAAAGAGGACATCATGATAAATGGAAAGAGCCAGACAGAATCCCAACCCTGCCAGCTTATCTGGGAAATTGAGGCAAGGCCATAAAGCTAGTGAGTAAATTTATACCTAGTTTTGTGTGATTCTGGTGTTTGTCTCCACACCTCCTCAGGAAAAAGAAAAGGGAGGACACAGGAAATACACGTAGGGTGGTATTTATGTGTCTGGGTACCTGGGTTTGTTAGGAGCTATGGTTGGGGTGAGAGAGGATCAGCTAAGCAAATCTCAGAGACAAGGAGCCACTTTCTCCTATTCCCCCTGCCTAGGACATGGGGCAGCTACCCTTCTGTTACTGAGGAGGGTGTTTCTACAAGAGACAACATCCCCAGGTTGGGTTGTGGTAGTCTGTCTCCCCACTTCCAAGCTTAGCCTGGAGATAAGAGCCTTTCAGGGGATGCACTTAAGCTTTCATCTTGGTCTTATTTTCTTGGGTTCAACTCAGAGGCAGGGTTTCAACTATATCCCTAGCTGGAATGGGGGCCAGACCAAAATGGAACAGCCCTAGAGAGCCTGACTCTGCAGGGTCATCTGCCTATCATCTCCAAGGTCTGGTGAAGCTAGGAGCCCTTTAATCAGGTGGTGAGCTCACCAGGAGCAGAAGTAATCAGGAATAACTACTAAAGAAGTTTGCAGCTGGCAGTGTCTACAGCTGAGAATAGAGGGAGACAGAGAATGGGGAGGGGGGGCGGGGAGTATGAAAAAAACAGTAATAGACTTAGCTGTGCATCTTGGCTCCACCCTGAATGTGTGACCTTGGATAAATCTTTTAACCTCTCTGAACTTTAGTTTTAGGGAATGAAACACACCTTACAGAAGCTGCTTAAGTATCAAATTGGTTTTCGGGAGTAAAGTTATTTGCAGATGTGGTAGGTGCTTAATAAATGTGTGTTCCTCTTCTGAACATAACACAGGGTAAAGTGTTTCTACCTATGGATAAACTTTACAAAATTTGCCGGAATTTTCCCTACCAATATGCGTCTTATTGCCCATGGTGGGGAATGAGATAGTAGCAGCTGAGATCCATGGCTATGATCAGGATACTAGTTTATCTGGGATATACAAAGCCACACTCAGCCCTCAATAAATGTTTATTGAATATGTAAATGAAGAAATGAACAAACAGTGGAGTGGTGATAAGAGAACTCAGCTTTCCCTTCTTCCAGGAAGTCTTCCCAGGTTCCTCCAGCTTTCTTGGGTTCCCTGAAAAGCTTCTACATGTACAATATGCTCCATCCAACGTGCTTCTGAATTATAGACCATCTTCCATTATTCTCTCCTTGTTCTTTGTATGTTGAGCTTGTCTCCTTGGCTTGATGTGGACAAATGGTGTTTTTAGTTTTTCCACCAGAAAGCCACAGTGAATCATTCAGGTATGCAAATCCATAGATTTGTAGCCCAAAAGAGAATAATAAAAAGGTGGAGGGTGAGTACCCTTATAATCACACAGCACATGGATTAAGATTTGTCCTTTTCTACCTCATAGGGTTTTGTGAAGATTAAGATGATATATGGAAATTGATTCATACAGTGTTGTCATGCTGGACCCTTGTTGACTTCAGTAGTGATGGTACCATGTTCAAGAGGCTGAAAATTTGCTGGCTGGAGCCAGCAAATGAGACATGAGGTTTATTGAGGGGACTCACATATGGAGGAGTCCAGTGGTGATGAGCTGGACAGAACTGCATCTGCTGGTAAAAAGCATGCAGTTGATATAGCATTTGCAGTTAGCGCCCTACCCTTAACAACCTCCACCTGTCAACTTTCATTTAACCCAAAATAAAGGGCTTCAGTCCCCTGTAGACCTACATTCCATGAAATGGGCCACAGATTCAGATGTTTCTCATAAGTAAGGAATGAATCTCCTAATCGGTCACTCCCAGATTTCTTAGCTTGGAATTCTAAGCATATATTCTTCTTAGACCATAGGGTCATTCTCAGGATAGGCTTAAGGTAAGCCATGGCTGTCAGGTGCAGCCATACAAGTGCCTAGCACATAGTGGATACTCAATAAATGGAAATTTAGCATTAGTGATGGTATCAGTATTGATATTGGGGAGGGTGGTAGATAATGGAGGAGGGAAGAGGAGAAGAAAGCTTTTTAATTCCCACACATGCACAGCCTGGAGGGCTGAGTTTCGGAATTCAGTTGTGAAATTCAGCTTATGCCCAAAACCCAAATTACACCTTGGGGTATGGCATCCTGCCTTGAAATAGGAAATTGGGCAGTCTCACAAGGATGCACAGCTGTGTTGCCTGAGCTGTTTTGTTCCAGGCAAACTGGAGCAGGCAGTGAACCTTTGGCAACTGAGGAGAGCAGGGCCAGACAGCTTTGCAGCCATCCAACAGAACCCAGTAAGAATACCAAGCAGCTGTGCACAGGGCTCCAGGAGAAGCCACAGGGGCTCAGGAGCAGGCAGGCTGCGTGCAGAGGAGGCAGACCCCCTTCTTAGACATCAGTCCCTCCTCGGGTGGGCCTGTCCATCCCCTCTTCCTGGACACTTGGCCACTGTCTCTGCTAACCACTAGTCACTGTCTCTTCTCCTTCCTCCTCAACAAGCTCTTTTGTGAGGGGAGAAGAAGTGCTGAGAGATATCAGCATGCCCGGGAGGATGTCAGGTCAAAAGCCCCAATGCTCTTTTTAGGTAGGTGATTCTCAGGCATGATCAGACCAGGACATTGTATCTTTTTCCTTTTCTGGCTTTGGAGAATTTGAAGCTAAGGGTACACAGATGCTGGTGTGCTCAAGTCAGGTCCTTTAGGCAGGTCCCAGGACTCTCCAAGAGGTTCCCTAGGAGTCCCAAAGGTCCTGTTATGCTCTCTGATGAGTGCACTGAACCAGACCCCAAGCCATGGGCTGCAAGCTCTGGGGATTCAGTGCACTGGGTTTATAGGAGCCAAGTGTTCTGGAGACACCACTGCAGGCCTGTCCCTTGCATCTCTAGGGAATGCCTAGGCCCTTCGTGAGGCTGTTCTATTAGCTGCCCCCTCTAACAAAAACTTCTATTTGTCCTACTTCCTGCTGCTGTCATCACAGCCTTCCAAAAGCATACTCCTTGAACCAGAAAGCAAAAGCTGGGACTTGTCTCTGTAAAATCCAAATCTTGACAAACACTCTCACACCATCCTTTAGAAGTCTGGAGAGAAATGCAGGCCAGTTTGCCTAGGTAATTAGGAATGGAGCTTACCGTGGGGGGAGCAACGGTGGGACGAGAGGGTCTCTGCAGCAGATCGACAGGAGTTAGGTCCCAGCTCAGCCTTCTCCTGCCTCACTCTGGCCTGTGGGATGTGTGTGCATTTGATGCAGTTAATGTTAATCACAGAAGCAAGCAAAGTAAAAAGATAAATACATGCACTCTTTCACACACACACACACACACACACACACACACTGAACTGGCGTGTCACAGGACTGATGTTATTTACTGCTTGCTTTCATTGACACTGTCTTCAAAGAAATAAACATCTATGATTTTGTAGTAAGCATTCAGCTGCAAATAACTCAAATGTGTGGAATTATTCTTTCATTCTCACATGGTTTCAAAAGCATTATTGTGCTCTTATTATGTATCAGATAGTGAACTAAGTTCTCAGGCCCCAGATGACTCAGGTCAAGAACTCACAGCCCCAGGGGAGGGTGTAAGTTTAGTTTAGAAACTAAAACAAGAGTTACCACCTATTTAATGTGAGGCACTGTGTGGGGCCTTCCAAGCATCTTAATCGCATATTCCCACCCTAAAAGCACCCTGCAGATAGGCGTTATTTTCCTCATCATACAGCTGAGAAAAATGAAGCTTAACTAATTTGCCTGAAGTCTACAACTAGAAAGTTACAAAGCCAACATTGAACCCAAATCCCACTGACCCTATGCCCATGGCCTTCCCACTATGTCCTCTACTGAAGGTCTCTTTGCAGAGAAAAGTCACAATAGGAACAGGAACAGAGTGTCTGGGAGCACTGGGCAGGGAGCCACCGTTTCTGCCTGTAGAGTTGAGGGACCTTGACCTTGCCAAGACAAAATGACAGTCTAGTTGGGTTTTGGAGACGAATACATCATCACCGAGCAGGAAGGGAGTATGGGCAGAAATTGTGAACGAGACTGGACATATCCACTTCCAGCACCTTATGTGGCTTCCACATTTACGCAACAGGGTAACCTAGCCCCATGATACTGACAAATAAGCTTTGATTTTCATTCAGCCTGCTTGGTCAGGAAAGTAGTGACTGTTTATATTACATGGGTGGTGTTTACCCTGATTCCACAGTTGGAATTTGAACACGTTAAAAACTGTATGTTCAGGTTGTTGTCTCCCTGACCATTTCGCTTAACTCCATACTTTGAATTAGAATGTTTAAAAGTAAGAACCAGGCAATATAGACAGATACAGCAAAAGTCTTGGAATTTTCCCTCCTCTTTCTAAGTGGACTGCAAAGCACATGAGTAGATACATTTGACTAGAATCTATCAACTAGGCTAAAAGAGATCCGAAGATCCAGAAGCTGGCATTAAGGCAGGGAGCATCTCAGCACCCCGCGCCTACTCCGCCACCCGCATGCCCGCATCTGTGGGTGCATGATCTCACACCAGGGTGCTGGGAAAGTTGCCTACAAGCCTCCCTTCAGTTATGTCCCCTTCTAGAGCCCACCCCATGGGGTAACCTTCACATTGCATTGTCCCTGCTGTCTGCCATCCATGCACCATTTTAAAATATATATTTTTAAAATTTAGAATAGTTTTAAATATACAGAAAAGTTGCAACAGTAGTACAGAGTTCCTAGATGCCTTGTTTGCACTTTCCTCTGTGATTAGCATCTTGTATTACTGTAGTGCATTTGTCACAGTTAGTTATATGGATACATTATTATTAACTGAGGTAGCACTTTGTTCAGACTCCCTTTTTTTTTTTTTTTTTGCCTAATATTTTTTTTTTTTTTTTTATGTCATCTGGGATACCACATTACATTCAGTCTT
>NW_012110197.1:508038-566186 GCF_000951045.1 Mandrillus leucophaeus | reverse complement strand
ATATGGATACATTATTATTAACTGAGGTAGCACTTTGTTTTTACTCCCTTTTTTTTTTTTTTTTGCCTAATGTCCTTTTTCTCTTCCAGGATGTCATCTGGGATACCACATTACATTCAGTCTTCATGTCCCCTTAGGCTCCCTTTGGCTGCGACAGCTACTCAGACCTTCTTTGCTTCTGATGCCCTTTGCAGTTTTGAGTACTGGTCAGCTATTTCGTAGACTCCCTCAATTGGGATTTGTCTGATGTTTTTCTTATAACTATACTGGGATTATAGGTTTGGGAGGGGAAAACTACAGACATAAAGCACCTCTTTCATATCAAGGGTACATATTGTCATCATGACATTATCACTGTGGATGTTGGCCTTGATCACCTGGCTGAGGTCGTGTTTCTCAGGTTCTCTACTGTAAAGCAGGGAGCAGTTTTTATGAACTTCTTCCTTTTAGTTTGGAAGAGTACAAGGCAGTCTGGACTGATGCATTTGTGTTCTTTCCCATGATGTCAGAGAGATGTTCCATGAATATTAATGATCTTGTTATTTTATTAGAGGCTGAGTTGACCTTTTCATCCATCTGATTTGACTCTCATTTTTGTTTATTTGAGGCAAGTCTTTGAGAGAACACCTTTGGTATGTGAGTTTATGCTCCTGTCACCGCAAATTTTATTTCCTTCTATACTATTAGCTCCTTGCAGGAAATGGCTATGTCCTCAATATGCAGACACCATATAACAGTCTCCAGCTTTATTCCATCTGTTTCCCCAGCCCACAGTGTGTGTGCGCACCAGGAAGCTTCATGGCCCTTCTAGTATGCATTTGTTCCTTACTTCCCTGAGGGAACCTGTGGCTGTTGATCAGAGAAATCATGATGCTGTAGAAAGAGCCTGGCATTGAGATGTTTCCCTTTCTCTGAGCCTGGTCAAGAAAGTGGGACAGTAAGGAAACCCAAGTTAAAATCAGCCCGTTGAGCTCCAGCACTTAAAAGCCATTGATGTCTAAATCCAGAATGCTCACTGAAAGAGCTTTGATTTCACTTCTACATGGATGGTATTCCAGTTACTGCTGCTGCCTAACAAACCACCCGAAACTTAGTGGCTTAGATCAATAGTAATCATTCATTTTGCTCATAAGTCTGTAGCTGGGGAGGAGTCGCTTGTCTCTGCTCTCCCCTGACTCAGCTGCATGGGCTGAATCTAAGTCAACTTGATGGGCTGGAAGGTCCACTTTCAAGATGGCTCATTCACATGGCCAACCGAGTTGTACTGCTATCATCTGGAAGTGAGGCTGAGGCAGAAGGCCGTGAACCTCGGTTCCTTTCCACATGGGCCCCTCTCTGGGCTGCTCAGGCTTCCTCACAGCATGGCAGCTGGCTCCCAGGAGTAAGCACCACAAGAAAACCAAGAAGTAGCCATACCACCTTTTAAGACTTGACCTTAGAAGTCAGGTAGCATCACTGCAGCCACAGTCACAAACCTACCCAGATTTGAGGGAAGGAACATAGACCTTACCTCTCAACAGGTGAGCCAAAGTCACATTTAGGAAGGGTAAGCAGATTGCAATGTACTGGTCATTCTGGGGAAACCCAGCTGCCACAGATGGCTAGTAAGTGATTTAGGAGAGTTTCTTATTCTTCAGCAAATATGTGTTGTAGCCTAGGTGCTGGACTAGACATGGGCATATAACATTGAATCAGACATGGTCCCAGCCCTGGCAGCTTCCACTTCAGACAAGGAAACATACAAAACACTGGCCATTTCCATTCAGAGAGGTGAGAGCTGGAGTAGAGATAAGCTTATAGGTTACAAGCACACAAGGAGGGATTCCTAACAACAGTTTCAAGGCCCAAGAAGAATTCTCAGATGAGTTCTAGCTGAGAAATGTTTGTACCAAGTTGAATCAAATGACTAAGGCAAAAAAGCTGAAGCTGAAGATTAAAGGCAGCATAGTTGCCCCCAAGTGTTGCTGCACTTGGGGAAAGATTTGTCATAATCATCACAGCTGTTACTATTATCTTCATCAAGCATTCCTCTACTCATGTAGGACATTTTCCTGGATCAGAAATTTCTCAGGATTTCTTGGGCAGTCAGGATCAGAGAAACCTGGGTTTAAATCCTGGTACTGCTACATGGTGGTCGTTTTGACCTCAGACAAATGACTTAACCATATGTGAGTGTGGAGATGATGGGGGACTTGAGCTGAAAACTTGTCATTCTTCCCTGTTTCTTGCCCCTGGGAAAAGGCCTATGCTTACTCTGTGTGAGTGTGTGTTCACATGTGTTTGTTCATATGTTTTTTAGGAGGCCATGATCTGTCAGCCCCCTAGAGCTTCAGCACAAGGTGAATTCATGTTGGCTGGAGGCCATAGGTATGTCTGGGGCACACAGGTCCTGTCTCACATGGCTTTCTTGCTGGAATGTATTCAAGAGACTGTACTCTGGGAAGTAGTTTCCCAAAGTACAAGTCATGGACCTGATCAATCTAGCTGTTGAACCAGTAATCTCAGAGATGTCTGTAATCTACCACATACTGGTCCCAGTTAGCTCTAAGCAGAACTTTCTGTTCTTCAGCCTTGTTATCTGAGGCATGTTCCCAGCAGGATTTTATAGGGGGGAACATTTTAAATGTGGCAACCTATAGTGAGGGAAGCAGAAAAGATTTGCACCCAAAAGTCCTTGGTTTCATAAAGAAGTGAAGTCACAGGCATGGATTACCTCTTAAGATCAGTCACCCAACTCACCCTGAAATCAGTGATACATATTTATTTTTGGTTAAGGGAAACCATGCTCCAAGGAATTAGAAGTTTATATTTGATCTTTAATAAAAGGAATCATTGGAGTTCAGAGATGGACCATACTAGAACACTGGAACCACAGTGAGTATAAAAAGAACACTGGCCAGGCACAGTGGCTCACGCCTGTAATCCCAAAATTTTGAGAGGCCAAGGCAGGCAGATTGCCTGAGCCCAGGAGTTGGAGACCAGCAACATGGCAAGACCCCATTTCAAAAATTAGCTGGACATAGTGGTGTGTGCCTGTAGTCCCAGCTACTCGGGAGGCTGAGGTGGAAGGATCACTTGAGCCCAGGAAGTCGAGGCTGCAGTGAGCTGTGATCACACCACTGCACTCCAGCCTGGGTGACAGAGTGAGACCTTGTCTCAAAAAAAAAAAAAAAAAAAGGAAAAGAAATGAAGAGAGAGAGAGAGAGAGATAGAAACAGTGTGAGTTTGGCGCATTCATGGGATTGGCAGGCAATGAGTTGACCTGAGTCCCTCCCTGCCCCTCACCCTGTGTGGGGCTGTGTGGCCAGGGTAAAGGGTAAATCATTTCGCTTTGTTGGTCCTCAGCTTTCTCATCTGTAAAGTGGAGGGGCTGATACCAGAGTCCCAACATCCCTTCCAATTAAAGAACAATAATCTTGAAATTAGAAAAGCCCATTTCCTGGCAAGGTTGTATGCTATTGCTCATGCAGAAAACAAACTCCCTGATGGTCAGACTTGGTGTGCTTAGATGCTCTTTTCTTTTGTTGTTGAAGCATCAATTGCAGAAGCTAAATTGCCAAGTGTTCCAGTTTTCTATTGATAATAGAAACCAAAACAGTGGCTTAAAGCAGTAATACAATCATTTATTTTATTCAAAAATCTTAGGGTTGACTGGGCTCAGCTAGGCAGCTCTCATTTGGGATCTCTTGGGTGACTGCAGTCCAGCAGTGGCCAGGATCATCTTGCAAGCTCTTCACTTTCATGTCCCATGCCTGGCTGGGGCTGGGACAGCTTGGGCTCCTCAGGCATTCCTGTCGCTCTCTGCAAGGTTTCTTTATGTGGCCACCTCCAGGGAGCTGGAGTTCTTACAGTGGGCCAAAGCCCACAAGAGAAACCTGTAAAAGTTGCATGAGCATTTTGGCTCTGGCCTCAGAAGGGATGTAGGGTGTCACTTCTGCCTCATTATATTCATCAAGGCAGTCACAAAGGCCTACCTAGGTTCAAGGGGAGGGGAAACAGACTCTACCTCTTGGTGGGAAGAATGTCAGAGAACTTGTAGCCACAATTTAAAATCACATCAAGCGTCCAGGATGGTTCAGAAGATTTCTCAGACTGCTGTGATTCTCTGTTAAAAGGGTTTGAAACAGCAACGCACAAAAATATCTTGCAGTAGAAAACCTAGTTTAATGGGGAAGGAAGATCTACTTAGAAACAAGAAACTTAAAATTATGGAAAAAAAGACAAAATTCTATTTTTATGAATTTTCTGTGTAACAAATATGCCTTGTGTGTATATAAGCAATTTTAAGAAAAAATGTGTATGTATATATGTATGTATATATAATTTTTTGTTTTATATATATATATATACACACACACACACATATATATAATTTTGTGGGTTTTATATATATAATTTTTATTCTACCAAACGATGGAGTGTATGAGATGTTAGGGTTGGGGAAGAGGAGAGAATTAAATCAGGGGCTTCCAGTCCTTTTATTGTACTACAAGCTCCCCCAGTTACTTGCAAAATGAAGTTAATTTACTGGGTTGTTAAAAGAACACCAAATGTGTCATACAGAGCCCTGGAATAGAGATAGGAAAAAAAAACAAGACGGAAGAGAAGTTAAGAGACCAACAATAGAAAATCAGTTCTCCAAAGATGTGAATCATTGCCTTTGAATGGCAGAGCACCCTGGGGAGATGGGTAGAGCAGAACAATAAATGAAAGTAGTTAAGAGTGTAGACTCTGCAGCCAAGCTGCCTAGGAACAAATTGCAGCTTGCCATTCCCCAGCTATGGGCAAGTTCCTGTACCTCTCTGTGCTTCTTTTCCTCAGTTGCAACAGGGAGCTAATAATACCTGCTTCATCAGGTTGTGTGAGAATTAAATGTGTCAGTACAGGCTTAGCCCTTTGAGCAGTGTATAGTATATATTAGCCGTTTCTCTTTTCACCAATTCCCTTGTTGCCTTTGCCAGATGCAAATGTCATACCCAATATGGACTGCAGGCAGCCAACCAAATAAACAGAAGGAGGAGGGCCTTTCCTTCCCTTGGGTCCTGAGCTCATGTATGCATTGGAATTTTCAGTAGGAGGAGACCTTCTTGCGATATCTGGACATCCATCAATATGTAGATTCCACCCTGCAACACTTGTCCATATTCGGACACGTTTTAAAAATCGGTTCCACATTTCAAGCATGTCAAGCTAGGTTTTAGCTTTAGTCTCTACTACGTATTTGGAATTAAAGCCTCTAGAGTCCATTATGCAAATCCATGCAAATAATATGCAAAGAGGCAGTAGCCCCAGATTGTGGGGAGGGGGAGTGTGTAGTCCAGCACAAAGGGCCTTGAATGAAAATTTGCATGTGTTAGGGAAGCCCTGGGTTGAAGGCCTTAGATGTTTATTGTGACAGTATGCATAGCATTCAGTTGTTAACCTTTTGTGCCAAAGAAAAGAGGTAAATGCTTATCTGATTTCCATATTGAAGGTGACAGTAGAGGTTGGAGGTGGTGTTTGGCTAGCACAACATTGTAGGTATTTTTATTATACAAATGAAAAGTTACTTTGAAATAATGGCTGTGGTCCAGGCTGTGTCCCCAACCAGCAATGTGTTCTTAGGCAAGTCACTTCCCTCCTTCTGTTGCCCACTCTGTGAAATGAGGGGATTGGATTAGATGAAACACCAGATCCCCTCTCACTGTAACATCTAAACATCATCCTCCAGGTAAAAATCCTTTGGCACCTAGGGTGGCAGTATCCATTCATTGTGCCAAGGATGTACTCTAAAGTCCAAAGAAAGGGCTAAGAGGTAACTCTACAGTTCTTCTAGAGAGAGCAACAACTTCAGGGGATGCTGATAGCTGAGTGGGGGAAATAGGCAGCAGCAACAACAAGGACAAACATATTTACTTAGACTGTGTATCTTACAGCACCAAGGATTCCAGTCATAGGCTTCCCAGGTAGGAGGATGTAAGTTCTTGGAGTGCCAATAACAGGAAAGTCAGGGGAATTTTTCCCCTGAGTATTTTAAAGACCAGTCTGTATTAACCCCTCTCTCTGCCTCTGGAGTGCTGCAAAAGTTCTCCTAGAGGCCATGGTGGCTCCTCTCCCACCTGGCCAGTCCCTGGGGTCAGCCAGTGTTGCTTCCAAAAGACTGCTGTGTCCTTGGTCTCTGGTCTTTTATTGTATCTGACACATCTGGTACCTGGCCCCAGAGATTCCCCGGGCCCTTAATTTTAACTCCAGCTGTTGCAGCAAACACCAGCTGGGTGCAGGCAGAACCTGAGAGCCCCATGGCCCAGAGTTTCTCTGACCCAGCTAATGGAGACCTGGCATCAGTCAGGAAGTGCAGTGATGAGCACCCCAGGAACAGCCCTTGATCAGTGAATATGGGAGCCTCTGGGTGAGTGTTCTTTTCAGGCAGACAATTTGAGGTGCAGCCTAGTCAGCTCTACCGAAGTCCCCAGTGAGTTTGAGGTGCCCACCTGGACCAGCTCATAACCTGCCCTCAGATTGGTTTTCCCTGTTTCACTCATCTCAGACCCCCACAGCTGACCCCACAGATCATTTTCCAGTATAAACTTCCTGCACAAAAGCCCTGTCTCTGTCTCTCGTTTTTCAGAGGATCTCTAACATAAGGCATGTATATTAGTTTGCTAGGGCTTCCATAACACAGTACCACAGACAGAAATGTATTTCCTCACAGTTGAGGAGGATGGAAGTCCAAGCTCAAGGTGCCAGTAGGGTTGGAGTCCCGGGAGGCCTCTCTCCTTGGCTTGCAGATGGCACCCTCTAGCGGCCGTGTTCTCACATGGTCATCCCTCTGTGCACACGTGCTCCAGATGTCTGTGTGTCCTAATCTCCTCTTAAGAAGGACACCAGTCAGATCGAATTAGGGCCCACTCTGTTGGCCTCATTTTACTTTAATTACCTCTTTGAAGGCGTCATCTCCAAATATAGTCACATTCTGAGGTACTGGGAGTTAGGGATTCAACATAGGGATTTTGGGGGTGCATAAGTCAGTCCTTAACAACACTTAACCCTTGTGAGCTAAACAGAGGCTTGAAAGGGAATGTCCATCAAAACATGGAGGTCACCACCACTAGCCCTAGGAATAGATTGTCTCTCTGGTGGTAAGCCGTGGGCAGGATAGGGGCCCCAGAATAACCCTGAGCAGGTCAGAGCATAACAGCACATTAGTTCCTCTGGGATGCAACATACTGTCCTCTTCTTCCTCCTTCTGCATCATTGATAGTGGTTGACCAGGATAAGCATGCACTTTAAAGACAACCCTTCTTTCACATACTTCTGCTACTGTGTGACTTCCCACATGTTGCCTATTCTCCCCAAACCTCAATTTCATGCCCCACCGAGTGGTCATATGGATTAAAGCATGAAAGCCTGGGCCAGGGCAGGTGTTCAGTAAACAGGTTTTAGGATTGACTTGAATACACAGAATGTACTGTTGGTGTGTGGTCACCACTGGGCCACAGACCAGTACCAATCCGTGGCCTGTTAGGAACCAGGCTGCACCGCAGGAGGTGAGAGGCCGGTGAGCCAGCATCACCGCCAGAGCATTACCGCCAGAGCTCTGCCTCCTGTCAGATCAGCGGCACCATTAGATTCTCATAGGAGCACAAACCCTGTTGTGAACTGCACATGCAAGCGATGGATCTGGGTTGCGTGCTCCTTATGAGAATTGAATGCCTGCTGATCTGAGGTGGAAGAGTTTCATCCCAAAACCATACCCCCCCGCCGCCACCAACTCCAGTCCATGGAAAACTTGTCTTCCACAAAACCAAGTGGAAGACAATTTGTCCCTGGTGCCAAAAAGGTTGGGGACCACTAGTCTAGATTGTGAAAGAAAGTTTAGAAAAAAATAGATTGTTTAGGGCAAATTTTTGGTCCTAGAGTTTGTGGATGCTAGAGCCTCAGTGCAATCTAAAGTCCCCTGCAGCCTTCCACTCCCCACCAATTTAGAAGTGCAGGGTGAGGAGGATACTGGTCCACACCAAGGCTCCACCACACACCAAATGGTGATCCTGGGCCTTGTGTCAAAGGCATGCCTGGAGATCTCCTCCCCATGTCTGCTTCTCACCAGCGCCCTGCCTTCTCCATCAGACACCTGGGAATCACAGCTGGGGCCCCTGCTTCGGCCATTTGTCCTGCTGGAATCTGATAGGGGATAGAGGCTCTGAGAGAGTAATGAGACACAGACAGAGATCTCTCTCCATAGTCAGGGGAGCCTAGCAGGGGCTGAAGGAACTGCCTGAGGGTGACAAAGAAGGGGATCCATGAACAAGGAGGTGCTAACAGGACCAGGAGATGCTAACAGGTCAGAATCAGGCCTCAGAGGACTGTTGGCCATTCCTCAGCCGTAGAGACAGGCTCTTCCCAACCCATGTGTTGTCAGGGAACAGCTCCTACCTCTCATGCTTGCATGAGGTACCGTTTTTAAAAATAGACACATGCTATTGTGAGTAATAAAATCCACACATAACTAGAAATGTTTTAAATGTAT
Organism: Mandrillus leucophaeus; assembly: GCF_000951045.1. Taxonomy (NCBI): domain Eukaryota; kingdom Metazoa; phylum Chordata; class Mammalia; order Primates; family Cercopithecidae; genus Mandrillus; species Mandrillus leucophaeus. The sequence continues at coordinate 557,680 of NW_012110197.1, read as the reverse complement.
ACGTTTTTGTCCTTGTGCATTTTCTCAAACTGCAAGTATGCACATTCACTATCATACAACATCCTTTTTTTTTTTTTTTTTTTTTTTAATGTTCAAAAGGGCTCCTTCTACTCAAAAAGGCTGGGTATCACCAATGACAATTTTCCAGAGTTCAGCCACATGAATGCCATAGGAAAAGCAGTTAATAACAACCATGACACCAGCTGGCATTTGTAGAAGGCACCTTCTGTTCCAGGCTGTGCTAAGTGCTTTTATGGGCTCCAGGTCTGATTGCCCTTCTCTAGACCCCAGTCCTCTTCTGCCTATCACTCCTCTATGGCACTGAGACATCTTTGTCTTATTTTAGGATTGTTTGTGGATATGTGCGAGCTTATCCGGGGCCAGAGACTACCCTGTTCGTTTTTGTGTCCTCCGGGGTCAGGGAGAGGGTTGAGCCTCCATAATTGTTTGGTGAATGGTCCTGAAGGGACAGAGGTCTGTTTGCTTACACTTTTGTATAGTTTATAAGTGGAAGATTCAGAAAAGGGCATAGGATTTGGTGCATGCTGCCACCCAGACCTTCCTCATTTGGTTTGGGGTGGCTCACACAGAGTTCACACAGCCTTCCGCATAGGCAAGCTGGCCTTGACCGCTCCTGGCTGCAGAGGAAGAGGCAGATGTGAAGGCCACGAGCCTTCTGCCCCTCCAGCCCCAGCCTGTTCTGAGAAGTTGCCCTTGTCGGGAGGGCTGATGGCGTTTCCGAGGCATGTGGGAAAGGAGGAGCCTGGCCAGGGTAGCTGCTCTGCTTGCCCTGGTGCTGGTCTCTCTTTCCAGCAGGTGCTAGGCAGCGCCTACCTAATAGACCTGCCCCAGCTCCACAGACAGTTCTGTCAGTGTTGGGGCGCTAGTGTGGTCTCGGGAATGCTCCTGATGTTTCCTGAGTTCCCAGCACTGTCCTAGGCCACGGGTAAGAAAGGCCCAGGCTGTATGCTGCTCCCCAAGCATTTTACCTCTTCTCTCTGTCTCCCTCTCAAGGTTTCCTGCTGATTTTGGCACTGACCGAAGCGCTGGCATTTGCCGTCCAGGAACCATCTCCCAGGGAATCTCTTCAGGTCCTCCCTTCAGGCACTCCCCCAGGAACCATGGTGACAGCACCCCACAGCTCTACCAGACGTACTTCTGTGGTGATGCTGACCCCCAATCCTGATGGACCCCCCTCACAGGCTGCAGCTCCCATGGCAACACCGACACCCCGTGCACAGGGGCACCCTCCTGCGCACACCATCTCCAGCATCGCTGCGACAGTAACCGCCCCCCATTCTGAAAGCTCCCTGTCCACAAGGCCCGCTCCAGCGGCCACGACAACCACATCCTCCAACCCGGAGGGCCGCTCTCAAGGCCAGGCTGCCCCCACCATCCTGCTGACAAAGCCTCCAGGGGCCACCAGCCGCCCCACCACAGCGCCCGCCCGCACTACCACACGCAGGCCCCCCAGGCCCCCCAGGCCCCCAGGCTCTTCCCGAAAAGGGGCTGGTAATTCATCACGCCCTGTCCCGCCTGCACCTGGTGGCCACTCCAGGAGTAAAGAAGGACAGCGGGGACGAAATCCAAGTTCCACACCTCTGGGGCAGAAGCGGCCCCTGGGGAAAATCTTTCAGATATACAAGGGCAACTTCACAGGGTCTGTGGAACCAGACCCCTCTACCCTCACCCCCAGGACCCCGCTCTGGGGCAACTCCTCTTCACCACAGCCCCACACAGTGGCTGCGACCACAGTGCCCAGCAATACCTCATGGGCACCCCCTACCACCTCCCTGGGGCCTGCAGAGGACAAGCCAGGCCTTCGCAGAGCAGCCCAGGGGGGTGGTTCTACCTTCACCAGCCAAGGAGGGACACCAGATGCCACAGCAGCCTCAGGTGCCCTTGTCAGTCCACAACCTGCCCCAGTGCCTTCTCAGCGCCCCCACCGCGGTGACCCACAGGACGGCCCCAGCCATAGTGACTCTTGGCTTACTGTCACTCCTGGCACCAACAGACCTCTGTCTGCCAGCTCTGGGGTCTTCACGGCTGCCACGGGGCCCACCCCAGCTGCCTTCAATACCAGTGTCTCAGCCCCTTCCCAGGGGATTCCTCAGGGAGCGTCCACAACCCCACAAGCTCCAACCCATCCCCCCAGGGTCTCAGAACGCACTATTTCTGGAGCCAACGAGGAGGCTGCGGCCACCCTCACCATGACCGACAGGGTGCCCAGTCCTCTCTCCACGGTGGTATCCACAGCCACAGGCAACTTCCTCAACCGCTTGGTCCCCGCCGGGACCTGGAAGCCTGGGACAGCAGGGAACATCTCCCATGTGGCCGAGGGGGACAAACCCCAGCACAGAGCCACCATCTGCCTGAGCAAGATGGATATCGCCTGGGTGATCCTGGCCATCAGCGTGCCCATCTCCTCCTGCTGTAAGTGCCGCCCTCTCCCACCCATCCTCTCCCTCTCCCACATCACTGGCTCATCCCCAGCATTCGTTTGTCCCTGATTTGGCATCCTTGCCAAGTGAGCTACAAAAATTCCCAGAATCTCAGGAAACTAGAGAGCAGGACAGGTTATCCCTGACCCTAGTCCTCAGCTCTGCCAGGCCATGGCTTGAATGCCCGCTGATCATAAAGCCACAACTCCCAGGAGCTGGCGGAGGACCTTACAGGCAGTCTAATCCAACCCCGCACTCCACAGAAAAAATGCCAAGTAGCAGTGACATGACTCACCCAGGATCCCAGAATTAGGGAGAGGCAGGGCTGGGCTGAGAGCTTATAGCAGCTGTCTTCCAGCCCAGTGCCCTTGTCATGACACCACTCTGCCTCAAGGTAGCCTGCCAATGCCTCTAGCAACCTGGCACCAAGACACCATTGGTCAATGCGGATGCTTCAAAATGTACAGCCTCCAACTAGCAAACCCCTCACCTTCTTCTTCATCTTCCATCCTCTTTCTTGTGTTTTCTCTCCTCTCGCCCCTCTCCTCTCCTTCTGTCTCTCTTCTCCCAAGAAAGAAAAAGAGATAAAGCTTTCATCTGGTGGGAAGTTCTATAGCCTTGGCAAAAACCTAGTTCTTGCAGCTAAATTAAGGCTTGAGAGTTACGTAAATTCTAGCAACTCTCCACCCCCACCCCACTTTATTTGTTCGTAGGTGATGTGAGCTGATTGCAGTGTGGACCTTGTCCTTATTTTTTGCCCTCCCAAGGCCACCAGCTCCTCCTAGCTGCTGCCTGGCACTCTGTGAATGAGGAGTCAGGAGGTATTCTCTCTGCTATCTCCATAAAGAATCTGATACAACCTCTCAGAACTTTAGGGATTTCATTATGTCTTCCCTCGTGTACTTGAGCTTCGATTCTTAGAGTTTCTCGGATAGCCTTGCAGGAATCCTCAGCCACACCCCACCCCAAATGGTTACCATCTGCCACTCCCTGACGCCTTTCAGGCATGGCCACACTGCCCCACCCTCGTATCCCCGCTCCTCAGACAACCCACTCTCCTCTGACCCTCCAGGTTGTTGCCCAGCTCTCCTGGGGGCCTGAAGTTTGCCTTCTTGTGGTTCGCCCTCTATGGCCCTAAGCCATGCCATCTGAAGCCATACAACTCTAGTTTGTCTAGCAACGCCTGAAGCATTTGAAACAGCTCTGAGAGACAGCTGCTTTTCATCCCAGCTGCTTAGCCCCGGCCCTGCAAGTCTTCTTTGTAGGCTGCATTGCCTGGGCCTGTGTCCCATCCGCCCCCTCTGGGGTGGCTTCTGTTTTGTCTCCCAAAAGGAAGCACAGCATTCCACCTGTGTCTGGCTACAGAAGAGGGAGCCAACGGTGGACTCTTCCTTTAGTAGCACTCAGGCAGCCAGCACGGGCATCAGCTCTACTGGTTGTATTGGCTTCAGGTCATACCCAGGCTTGCCCTGATCTCAAGAGGAGCAAAGCCCCGAAGGCTTCCCTCAGGGAAGGCTGCTGAGCCAGGTCTCCCAGCTTTTCCTCCCACCCTGGTGGTTAGTGCAGGAGGTCTGTGCCTTTAATGTGAACCATGATTTCCACTTGGCCTTGTGTTGCAAGATCTTTTTATATCTGGAGTCTAGATTCTTTTCAGGAGCTGCCTCTCCTGGCTTTCTGTCTCCTTCAGGTTGATGAGCAAAGTAAACTTTCCATGTCAGGGCTGGCGACCTGCTTCTGCTGAAGGACCCAATTCAAGAAGAGCAAAAGTGTTTGCAAGTTGCATATTTCATTCTTAATGAAAACAGCTTTATTGTCTCTCCTGGAAACACACATTTACACATTTATTCTTAAAACTGTGGTTGCCTACTCCTAAAACAGAAGAATGATTATGAGAAAATGTAGCACTATTAGCCAATGAATTCTTAATAATGGTTGGTCATATCTGAGAAGTAAATACAGTAGGGTCAGCGTTCTGATTTTCCAGTCTTTACATATGTCTAGGATGCTCTCGTTTACAAAGTGCATTCCGTTATTTTTTTTTTATCATTCCATTCTTAGACCAGCCAGAGAAATAAAAGCAGGAACAAGCAAACACACTGCTAAACACACAGGTGCCACAGTGGCTCCAGCCATCCTCCACACCTTATAGGTAGGGAGTGAGTCACCAGGTGAAGTGATTGACCCAAGGTCCCGACCATACAGTGAGTCAGACTAGATCTGGTAGTACAAAATCTGTTTTATTCAGTGCAGGATTTCCTGTGTGCCCATTGTGTGCCAGACACTGTGCCAAACATTAGGGAATCTGAGATGTGGGCCTCCCTCTTTGAGCTGGATAGCCTGAACCCCACAGGCTACACCCACCTAGATTTTGCAATTCTAAAAGGACTCCTACTTCTCTCCCAACCCTTCTATTATGTATAAGCTTGAAATTAAATCAGATCTTGCTGCGAAGCTGGAAAGCCCATGGGCTGCCTAAACCATGCATAAAAATGTCAGTCAAGACAGGAGTAAGGACACAGCCTGGAACTGTCCCTTGAGGATTCTTCTGGCACCCTGAAAGGAGCCTTCGGGTGCTAGAGATGGAACATATTACTTTCTAAAGAAAGACACAAACTTTTAATAAAAGTGGACTCTGGTAGCCCGTTGGGAACCGCACACTCCACTCCCTTTGATGTTTGTCTTGCATTTCCACTATACACAAGGAGGCTCTTGCCTCGGCCCTGACTGCCTCCACATCAGCTCCATGTCGTCAGTCATGGCCCCGACTCCTACGGGACCATCATTAACCCTGTGAAGGCTCCAATGAGACGGACATTACGGTGGAAGAGTATTTGTCCAGCTTCAGAACCCTGTGCTCTCAGGAACTATCCTCGTCTGTTTGGGCTGTTTTCATAGCCCAGCGCCACTCTAGTTATCAGGAAAGCAGACCTCTTCCAGGTCTAAGGGCCCCTTGTTTTGGACCTTGTCAGGTGCTTCATTTATCCTAAAGCTACTCTACAGACCTCAAAGAAGGGTTTCATCCTTTTGCCGGTTTGCCAGATATTTCAGGCACTCTGAGTCAGTAGCAAAATGCATGCATCAGCTTCCTCTCATCTGGCTTTTCATACCAGCACTGGCCCCTGCCCTGCTTCTCTGAAGCCACCAGAGTCAGAATTCAGATGGGCTGGGTGCTGGGCAGGGGTGATCCTCTGCTCCTGGTAGAAGTGGGGGTTAAGCAAGGCAGATCCCAGGCCTGCCCACGGAGGGAGGGTGTCAGTTCATCTGCCCTCCCAGATTGCAAGTCGCAGCCAGTGCCTGGAAGGATACATGTGTCCTGGGGCTGAGAAATGCTTTTCTCTCCTGAGCCCTGCCAGACACTCTCAGCCATGCACATTTTCAGAAGTACTGAGAACTGAATTTGATTGGATTCAGGCCATGATGGGCTAGGGCAGAGGAGCCAGGTGGCTCCCGAGCTGGTCTCTGCTGCCACCATCAGGACACACAGAGCCCACCACCCTCGCCAGAAGCCTCCACGCCTGGCGCTGAATTGGTCGGCGCTCACCATTGTCAGTGCCTGAGTTTTCATGAGCATGTCAGTTTTGTGGCTCTGGCAGGGTCCTTTGCCTATTTGTCACATGCGATGTCCGTTTTTGAGAATGTCTTCACCCATCCTCTCTGCAAGAAGATGGGGCCATTTGGAGGGTGAGATTCGAAAAAAAGACTAGCTGCAGATGTTTGTCATCACCAACTCAAGTTCACCCTGGCCAAAGTGGAGTAGCCCCTCTCTCTGATGCTAGACACTTGAGGGCACCCTCTGCACCTGGGCTCCAGAGCAGTCTGGCCTCCTTCCAGACACTGGAGCATTAGTGCAGCATTCAAAGAGATCACATAACACTGTGCCGACGGTTGCTCAGTGAATAGTAGACCTGGATGTATATGTGTGCCTTTTCACTCACAGGCCCCAAATTAGTTTATAATTGTTATATAAGAAAACCCAGGTGAGAATGACTCTTGCCAATGAAAAGAGTAGAAGAGATTGGGATCAGAAGGCATTATGGCTGGGAAACGTGTCTCCTTGGAGCTTACGGATCAAACAGGGATGGCAGAGCCTCAAGGCAAAGCAGGGATGACCAGGGGATGTCCTCCAGCTGTTCCAGTGTTAGGCCCACACTCTGACAGCTCTTCCCTGTGCGTCCCAGCCAGCACCTCCAGCCAGCTCTCAGTCCTCACTTCATGGCTTCTCCACAAGAGGGCCATGGGCTTCTACAGGCACATTCCCGCCTGCCAGGCTGGTGGGTCAGACACTAAGCCCCCCAACCTGGCCTCCCTCCATACCCTGAGGCCTCCCTGTGACCTCCTCCCTCAGCATCCAAAGGAGGGAAATGGCTGTGCACAGCCCAGGTGCACCCCTCCCACTGGCACCCGTGGGCAAATCCTTTCCCTCACTGGTCTCAGGTTTCTCATCTACAAAGCAAAGGGGCCAAACTGAAATGTATCATCACTCCCTGTCCTCACATTTAAGCCTGCATGGATCATTAGAGAGGAAGCCTGGTGTGCTTGTAAGACTTGGCTTGTGGAATCGAACATACCTGCACACAACCCCAGCTCTTAACATTGGTTGGCTGTAGGACTTACACAAATGACTTAATCATGATCCAGTGTCTTCCTGTCTGCAAAATGGGACTCCTGTCTACTATGTTAGTTCCTTCGAGATGCAGGCACCAAGATGGGATTAGGCATATAAGAGAATTACTGGAGGAAACACCTGTAAATGAATCTGGACAGGCCATCCCACCTCTCTGACCTCAGAAGCCTTCCCTGCTCACAAACCACTCAATTCACACCTGGTTAATCAACAAAATCCAGACATAATTCTTCCTCCTGGGCCCTGGGAGTCTCAGGGATGAACAGACAGGATCACATGTCACTGTGCTCAGTGAAGCTGCGTGGAGCCCACCTCAGGCCATCTGTGCAGGTGGGCTTTTGCGTCAGTCTAAGGCAGGAATCAGCTGGTTAAGAGCATAGACTGGCCAGGTGCGGTGGCTCACACCTGTAATCCCAGCACTTTGGAAGGCTGAGGCAGGCGGATTACCTGAGGTCAGGAGTTCAAGACCAGGCTGACCAACATGGCAAAACCCTGTCTCTACTGAAAATACAAAAATTAGCCAGACATGGTGGCAGGCACCTATAATCCCAGCTTCTTGGGAGGCTGAGGCAGGAGAATCACTTGATCCCAGGAGACAGAGGTTGCAGTGAGCCGAAGATTGTACCACTGCACTCCAGCCTGGGCAACAGAGCTAGACTCCATCTTAAAAAACAAAACAAAACAAAACAAAACAAAACATAGACTTTGGAGTTCAGATGTCTGGGTTTGCTCCTGGGCCTATCACTTTATCTCTCTGAGCTTCAGTTTTCCTATCTGTAAAATGGGGACCCTAATAGTACTGACTTTATGGGGCTAAATGGAGGATTAAATTAATAAATATTTCTAATGTGCTTGGAACCATAAGTCCTGTATAACTATTAGCACAGGGTTTTTTTTGATGATGATGATGATAGTGCCAGAAAAGCTATTTTATCAGCATTCAAGACTTCTGCCCCGTGAATTTGCTCCATGAACTTCTGCTGTCAGGGTCTTCTGAGGAATTAAGGCTCACTTTGTACAGTTCGCCGTGCCCTGCCCCTTTTCCCACCATACACTTCCTCCAGCTGGGAACTCTCCTCATCAGTTTGGTGGTGCCACCCAGGCACCATCCTTGCTGCCTCCCTCTCCTCTCTGACTTGCACTCTCTCCACAGCTGTCCTGCTGACGGTGTGCTGCATGAAGAGGAAGAAGAAGACCGCCAACCCAGAGAACAACCTGAGCTACTGGAACAACGCCATCACCATGGACTACTTCAACAGGCATGCTGTGGAGCTGCCCAGGGAGATCCAGTCCCTTGAAACCTCTGAGGTAATGAGCTTGAAAGTGCTGGCCCCACTGCAGGGAAACCAGGCCCAAAGAGAGCCGTGGCATCTGCTCATTTCTGAGTGCCTTGCTCCTTAATGTATGGCCCATGGACCAGCAGTATCAGTAACACCCAAGAGGTTGTGGGCCCTACCCCGGCCCTACTGAGCCAGGATCAGTGTTTTAGCAAGAATCCCCAGGTGCTTTCTGCACATTAAATTTTGGAAGCACTGTTCCTGGGACTTTTGGTTTCTGGGAACAAGTGAACAAATACTCAGTGAGGACCTGTTTTGTGCCAAGCACCCCCAGGGGACTATGAAGATGAGAGCTTGCTCCCAAAGGGGCTCAGGTTCTGAGATGTGGCTGGGGGACAAACCCCAGCATCACCCAAAAACAAAGCCAATTAGGGGAAACAAGACGAGTTATAGACAAAGAGCTGTGGGAGCCCAAGTAGGAAAGCCTTCCCAGTGGAGATGCTAGGAAGGATCAATGGATTTCAACAGGCATTCCAGCAGGGGAGGTAGCCTGAGGAAAGGTGGGGATACGTGCTGGATCTGAAGGGAGAGAAGAATACACTGTGTCAGGGTATTTGCCCAAGACACCTGGCTGGTCAGTGAGAGAGCCGAGTTTTGAACCCAGGACTTGAACTGCAGAATCCATGCTCTTTCCATCCTCACACAGAGGGTAGAGTAGAGGCCAGAGTATAACAGGAAAGAAGGATAAAGGACCAATTAGACACAGCCTTGATGGGGTATTATGGTATTGGGACTCTAGTTTGGGGCAACAGAGAGTCACTGAAAGTTTTGATCTTTGGGTGACCCAGTTTTAGAAGGATTATGCCGATGGCCTGGTGAAAGCACCCTATATGTGATCAGTGAATGGATAAGGAAAGAAAAAAATGGCTTGGTGGATGAGTAAATGGATGGAATGACACAAAAAGACAGGCTAAAAATAGGTAGCTCAACTAGGATGCAATTGAGATGGCCAGGAGAAAGATAACAGACATCTGAGTAAGGCAATGAGAGCTGAGAAGAGTTCTTGTGGAGGTACAACCCCACCCCTCCTTCCCGTGTGGGTCCATTCCCCAGAGCAGCCAGGGTGAGCTTTTGTAAACATAACTGTGGTCACATCGCTCACATGCTTAAAACCTTCCCATTTCTCTCAAGTTAAAGTTCAAAGTCTTGTATAGGACCCCATCTCGGTCCTGCCACCACTTCTCTTCTCTTTGTTTTTGTTTGTTTGTTTGTTTTTTGTTTTTTTGTTTTGCTTTTGTTTTTGAGATGAAGTCTCAACTCTGTTGCCCAGGCTGGAGTGCAGTGGTGTGATCTCAGCTCACTGCAACCTCCGCCTCCCAGGTTCAAGTGATTCTCCTGCCTCAGCCTCCCAAGTAGCTGGGACTACAAGCACATGCAACCACACCTGGCTAAGTTTTGTATTTTTAGTAGAGACAAGGTTTCACCATGTTGGTCAGGCTGGTCTCAAACTCCTCACCTCAAGTGATCTGCTGCCTCAGCCTTCCAACATGCTGGGATTACAGGTGTGAGCCACTGCACCCAGTCACTTCTCTTCTGTTTCTACTTAGTCCTATGACTTAAATACCATCTCTGCACTATAGAGTCCAAATTTCTACCTGTAACCTTGATGTCTCCCCCGGCCCCAGACTCACGTACCCATTTACCTGCTGCACATGTCTAATAGGCACCTCAAACTCAACATACCCAAGATTGAACCCTTGATTTCCCCCTCCCAACCCCAAAACCCAAACCTCACCTGCAGCTCCTCATTACGTAAATGGTACTGCCAGCTGCCTTTCCTTCCTGCACACCGCACTTCTAATCTGTCAGAAAATTCCATTGGTTCTCCCTAAGCACCAGGACTTCTCATTGCCTGCACCTCTGCCCCTGGTCCAAGCCGTTCTCCTCCCTCACATCATGAGTGCTGCAGTGGCCTCTAAATTAGGATCCCCACTACCATCTTGCCTTCTGCAGTCTGCCCTCCACACAAGAGCCAGATGATCTTTTCAAGGCAGGATCCCGTGTCCGCCACAGCGTCCACTTTCAAGTGGCTCTTCTCCACATTTTGAATAAAATCCAGACTCCTGTTCCCATGCCCTTCACAGGTTGGCCCCTGCCCACCACCTGAAGCCCTACCACACTTCCCATTGATCACACACCAGCTTCAGTGGCCTCTTTGCTCTTCCTCCTGCACAGGAAGCTTGCCCCCACCTTAGAGCTTTGCTGTTGCACCCTATCTGAAATGCTTTTCTCCTGGATACCTTGAACCCTGAATTCCTTCAGGTCTCTGTTCAAATGCCACCTCCTCTGGGAGGCCCTCCCTCCCTGACCACTCTATATTAATTAAATCCCCAGCCTCATTCTGTTCCCTCTTCCTTACTTTATTTGCCTTCAGAGCACTTCTCAGTTGACATTGCATCATTCTCTCCCTGTTGATTGGTTTGTGGTCTTGCTGTCCTGCTGCCTGAGGCAGGAGCATTGTTTGTTGTGCTCACTGCTCTATTCCCAGCATCTAGAGCACTGCCTGGCACACAGTAAGTTCTCAGTAAATGTTTATCAAGCTAATGAACTATAAATGTTGTTCACCACAATTTACCCATCACCCAGTCAGAGCCTAACACACAGTAAATGCCCAAGAGAAATTTTTAGCCAGAGGACAAACAAGGGGCCAGCTTCATTGCAGCATTGGCCTTTAGTGTGGCCTGTGTACATTTTGCATGGAAAAGGTGTTCCTGAGATCTGTTACAGGAAGGGGAAAAAAATGTGTAACTTGACAAAGGGGCTGGACCTACTTTAGGTATGGGCTGTGAACCCCTGAACTTTAAATTTCTCATATTCTCTTTGCAAATTGGTAAATGAAAACCAAAGCCAAAGGACAATACTCGTGAACGCACTATAGAAAAGGCCCTTGCTTTTCGAACATCCCAGTTAGTCATTTGGCACAGAGCACGAGGGCTGCCGTCCAATACAAGCCAGAGGCTCTGGCAGAAAGGGCTGCCCAGCCAGTCATGGTCTCCAGACCAGGAGGGCGCCACAGGACCTGCAGCACAAAGCTCAGCTTGGCTTCAGAGTGGATTGGATTTTGCTGTTTCCCTCCCAGCAAGCAGTTCCTCTTATTCTACTTTATTTAGAGTAATATTACAACTTGTTCCGGTTCTCTGGGCTTACACTATTTGAGGGCAAATGCAGGCAGCCTAGGGCCAGGATGAAGCCAGCCAAGTACACACACACTGCCAACCACCTCTAGAGCAATCATAAGGTCCCAGTTCATGTTCCACCATGTTCCGTGTCCTCGGGACATGTACTCACCACCTGCCCTTTAGCTGCTACCTTTGGAGACTGCCACATGCTTTGCCTAAGCAAGTTCCTCAGTTGTCCTGCTCCCACTTCTCTGTTGATGCAAGCAGCAAAACTCAGATCCAGGGCTGTACAGACAAAATTGTGATGCCCAAAAGGTGCTTGGAAACTTCCATTCTTTTTTATTTTCCCTCCTCTTCCTTCTCCTTCTCCCTGTTTTCTCTTCTTCCTTCTTTTCTCCCTCCTTCTCTCTTTCTCTCTTTTTTCTTCTCCTTTGGTTGTTTCCTGAATAACTCTCTCTTTTTTATGCAGCAAAGCATACCCACATGGTTTTGCCTTTGGTGAATACTTGCTTTGTGAAAGCTATAAAATGACAAGCCAAAGCTCAGTCTCCACAGTTGAACCCAAAAGCATGGTGGAGGAAAAGGATTTTTGTCTCGTCTTTGAGGTGCTCCACTATTTTCCTTAAATAGCTGGCCGCCTATCCACCCTTAGATAGGTGTTGAACTAGTTCCAGACACTGAAGGAAATTATTGTCTTCTGAAAAGACATTTTATCAACAATGGCATTTCTTCCTTTCTTACCTTATGATTCATAGAGCAGTAAGTACTCCTCAGAAAGTATCTGTTACATATGTTTTGTTTAAAAATAAACTTCAGAGATTTAATTGTGGCTACTTAAAATGAAGATATTTCTAAGCAAATCTGGCATGAGCCAGTATACCTAGGCCTGTAGTTGAGTGTTTGCCTGGAAATGGCTTGAAGGTTCTGAGACATTAGCTGTTTTAAATTGGAACAAGCTATGACTTTCTTTTTTCTCTCTCTCAATTAGTACCAGGGCCCAAATCCAAGTACAGCCATTCAGTAGCCCATAAATGTTAGCTCTCCTTGGTAAGTGAAACCAAAACCCTGCCAAAGCCATACAGATTACCTTCTGGGCAGTGGATTGCCTATTTCTAGGCTTTTCTGCTCCTGCAACTGAACATACAGACTGAAATTTTCATCCATCACTTATTATGCAGTCACACAGAAGTGCAGATTCATTCAGCTCAGCATCGTTAGTGCTATAAGAAATGGGGCAATAATTCTGACCAGGCTCTGGAAGGACTCAGAGGGGGAAGGAACTGGCCCTTGAAGCCTCTCGAGAGGTCTGTTAGATCCTGACAGGTGGGTAGCAGGAAAAAGGTGAGTGAATCTAGGTGCACTCAGGAAGGAAAAATGGAGGAGTTTCCCAGAAGTCTGTGAGAAAGAGGCAGGAAGTAGTCTGGGGTCCAAGTGGACCAAGTTTTGCCAATAGTGCAGTGAACCATGCACTGTATGTGTGTCATGCATGGCAAGCCCCCTCAGACTTTGACAAGGAAAGCAGTACCATCTCTAGCAGCCTGGGATTGGGGTGATTCCAGAAGCAGGAAACATTTTTTGAAAGCTGCTATAAAAATCTGAAGGAGCAGCACAAAAATTAAAATATACACATATACATACACACACACACACGCGCACACACACACACACGCAAATTAATTAAAAGAATGGCACAGAGGGCTCTGCACCTCAGCATTAGCAGTAGGAATGATGAAAATGTGCACCAAGCCATCAATGCTGAAATAAATGTTCCCATGTGTACATTTCTTTAAGAACGGCCACCTCTTAAGCCTTCTCCAGCTCACTCCATCTCCTCCCTCTCTCTTCCCAGGACCAGCTCTCAGAGCCCCGCTCCCCAGCCAATGGCGACTATAGAGACACTGGGATGGTTCTTGTTAACCCCTTCTGTCAAGAAACACTGTTTGTGGGAAACGATCAAGTATCTGAGATCTAACTACAGCAGGCATCGCTTTGCCATTCCTATTTTTCGTCTCTAAATTATAAATATACAAATATATATATTATAAATATAACCTTTGTGTAACCCTGACTTAATGAGAAACATTTTGAGCTTTTTTTCCTATGAATTGTCAACATCTTTTTTACAAGTGTGGTTTAAAAAAAAAAAAACTTTACAGAATGATCTGTGGCTTTATAAAATAAAGGTATTTCTAAGCAAAGCAGTTGCATCGATTGCTTCTCTTAATAACCATTCTTGAGCACCTGGGGATCCCAGGAACCCTGGTCAAGTGAGGTGAGAGACTGACCTCCTGTAGAAGCTGAATGTTACAGTGGTCAAGCGCATGATTCTTTGAGTGATTCTTAAAGCTCTGGTTCCTCTTGATGTGGTATGACCCCATTTCCTCCCTTCTCATATGCACACCTGTAAAGGGAACTGGGCCACCTGTGGGGAAGACGGCAGACTCATGCACAGAGCAGGAAAAGGGAACATCTCATCACCTCTGAGGATGAGTGCCCTGGAGCCTTATGACGGCACCATTGGATGTCATGTTTAATTCCATCCAAGTTGTGGACGGCAGGCAGGAGCTTGGAGCCCTCAGGAATCCATGGAGGACATCAAGGCATCCCAAGGCCGTGTCCCCCTAACGTTACTTCCGCTGCTAACAACAGGACTGCCTTTCCCTGGTGGGAAAATGCTCCCTTTATGGCCATTCCTGTATCCCCTCCAACACCCACATCTGCATTAAACACCCGTGCCTTTCTCTTGGAGAGGATTGATCCCGGCCCTGGAGCTTTAAAATGCTTGCCCTTCTTCAAGGATCAAATGTTTATTGGGGTTCAGCTTTGTTTTCTCAAAACGCCATGGTATTGTGCCCCTGAGGAATACGTTTATCTAAGAAGCTTTGAGGTAGTCGAGCGATAATTTTTGAAACCTTCCTCCTGCAATCTTTAAAAAAAACAAATATCCAAGCAAATCGTTTGGGAGAAGACATTATTATACTCCTACTTGGCACTGCAAACCTGCTCGCAGCACCAGCCGGGGGACTTGCCATCCAGCTCTCGGCTTCCGCTGCTCCCCTTGTTCCCAGCTGGCTGGCTGCCTCCCCGTGCTGTGTCCAGCACGGCCAACAGGGTCAGACCCTCAGAGATGCCCAAGGGGCTTCCAGAGGTGGCTGCTTCTCTCTTTTTTCCTGATTGTGGCTGAGAGAGATGATTACTGCTTTGACACTTCCTTTCTCTAAAAGAAAAATAGTTTGATAGTATATTTTGAATATAGATGCTCTTATAGTCGGATTGGGAATTGAACTTGAATGTTGGGTCATATGTTTGTGTTGTTGCTGTGGTCTATCATGACTTTTTTCTTTCTGCGTTTTCCTTAAAAAAAGAAAAAAGAAAAAAAGATGGCCTTCGAAAGTGTGTTCTCAATGTTGTATGAACCTACTTCACATGAGTTCGGTTGTCGTCTCTCTTCAAAGACTCTTCAGCCCACAAAGAAGCAACTAAATGTTTCTGTAAGTTAATTTTCTAGCGTGTTGTTGTCTTACCTTTTTAACCTTACCATAATATTTCTGTTAACTGTTACATTTAATATACCAATGTGTGTGAGTATACAGAGAAAAATCTGTTTGTAAAGTAAAATTTATATATAATATATGTAATCAAAGATACATATGTTATATATACATATGTGGATGTATGATTTATTTTTCCTTACCCACAGATTTCAGCTACCATGTATATATAAATAAACTTATTTTATTAGCCAGAGGATTCCGTTGCTAATACATTTTGCATTCTTTTCAAGATAAGCTCTAAGCCTTCCTTGAGCAGTACCAACACCACTTTATATCCATCCGTATTTTTCAATCTGATTTAACAGTAAGGTGAGTTTTATGTATGTGACGAGCTTATAGGATTAGCAATTTATCATTTGATAAAATCTTTTTGAACATGTTTGCAGTTTCTCCAAAGTAGACTCATCTTTCATCAGGTCTTTGGAGGCAGGGTGTCAAAGTACATCCCCCCCTCACTCTCCCCGCCTCCAGGGCTGAGTGGATTTACATATAAATATCTTTGGTCCAGAGAAGTCTGAAGCTAACCTGGCCATTGAGTGTCACCATTCTGTAGAGAATAACAATACCTAAACATGACACATTTGTGCAAAACTTAATCAGTAGCTTGAACTTTTCATTCAGCCTTGGACAATACATCTTGGAATTCACAATAATGCAGATCCTCAGAACCAAGTCAGTGTCACCTGTATAGGAGGCTGTTACTGTAACACAGGCTCGCTTGCCCCTTCTGGGTGCATCAGGGGTGGTGTTCACAGCATTAATGCTATGTCTGAATAAACAAGGACACTACTGTCCTTTACTTAATCTGATTGGTTCTTCATCTGTTCCTCAAATAGCCAACACTGATATTTATAAAATACCTTCCAGGCCATCTCAGACAGACAAAGTGGAAGACAATAAAGAAAGGAAGGGTTGGAGTGTCCTGGTCAGCAGGAAGGAAGTGCACACAGAGTCTTCTAGTAGGCGACCAGGTTTTTTACCTTTACCTGTGTGATCTTGGGTAGGTACCCTGCTCTCTGGGTGGTGGGCAACAAGGAGGCTCCTAAGTAAGTCACTGGCCCAGAGGTTGGAAGAGGGTGTCTGCTCCCAGCTCTGCTACTTTCTGGACACGGGACCTTGGGCAAGTCATTGCAGTTCTCAGGGTCCTCCTCATGTAAGAGGATAGTGGCCAACTGTAGAACATATGATATGGTACTTTTGGAACTGTGAGGTTCACAGCCCATATGGCAGTACCTGTCAACCCTGGACCTCCTTCCTCCTGAGGCTGAGTTGAGAATTCCATGAAATAAACTGTACGATTCATCCACACACCAGGCTGGATCAGGTATTCACTAGAGGTTGGCTCCCTTCTCCTTCTCTCACCTGAGGTACATTCCTACATTACAGCATTTGGAAAAATATCCAGCTCTGGGGTTTGGTGACCTGGTTTCTCCAGGGTAAAACTTATGTACAGCGGTTTTTAGGTCCATGTTGTCATCCTGGAACTGGAGGAACCTTTCTGACCCTAGAGAATGGATTGAGGTGTGACCCTTGATGGTTTAGTGGATGCCAAGGTCAGTAATTAAAACCCAGGGGTGTCATCATATCCTAACTTGGGGCACCCTTGGAGACCTTACCAGAAAACACCGTCTTTGTTGTTTTTCTCAGTTTTCCAACAGATGGAGAAGCAGAGGTGTAGGGAATGGCTGGAACATAATGTGTGGGACCTGAATTTGCCCAAGGTCCTTATCTGGTGCATCAGAGAGTTGGAGGCTCAGGCCAATGTTCAAACAGTGAGGTCCAGAGGGAGGAAGCATCCTGGCCAACAGCAAGCAGCTGATGAACAGCAGAGCATTAGAGGACAGAGATGAGGAGGAAAGGAGAGAGGCGAGGCAAGGACCTGAAGCTGCTGTCAGGACTGAGAGAGGAAACCGTAGGCAAGTCTTTTCTCTTGGGTCCCTGGAGCTGCCTCCTGACACTTTTCATCCTCCATTGCCTGTGTGGACATATGTTCACATTCACATGTGCCAGTACACATAGGGATGTAGAAAGCCCCAAAATAGCTAGATTGAGTCCTAGCTTGCAATTTGAGGTCTGGGGCAAGTGATCACTACACTTGTGATCTGAGGTCCTTGAGCCTCAGTTTACTCATCTGTAAAATGGGGTTGCCTGATGCCTGCCTTGCCCACTCTTAGGTAGTAAAATGTACAAACCCAAATGGTCTACCCCCACAGCCTGCACTGATCCAGCCTCCCCCACCACCAGCAGAATAATCTGGGAGGTTGGGCACATGACCCTGCATCAAAGAATGCATGAGTGCCTCTCTGCACACAGCCCTGGGCAGTGCCCTCTTCTCTTTCAGCTCAGTGAATGATGGAAACTCATGGAAGACAGCAGACAAAGCAGCCCCGGGGATAGGGGAGATTCCAGAGAGGCCCGTGACCAGGCCACAGGGATGCTGGGGCTGTAAACCAAAAGCCACTGGACTCTGTAAACCCACTGGGCACCACAGAGGCAGAAGGGGTGATGAGCGAGAGGCGAGTAGTAGTGGACTTGCCCCCCAGTGCCAGCTCCAGCATGCCCCTCCAGAGGCGCAGGGCATCCTTCAGGGGGCCACGGTCATCATCCTCCCTGGATAGCCCCCCAGCCTCCAGGACCAATGCCATGAGTGGCCTTGTCCGAGCACCTGGGGTCTATGTAGGAACAGCACCCAGTGGGTGCATAGGTGGCCTGGGTGCCCGTGTGACCCGCCGGGCCCTCGGCATCAGCAGTGTCTTCCTTCAGGGCCTGCGGAGCTCAGGCCTGGCCACAGTGCCGGCTCCAGGTTTGGAGAGGGACCATGGTGCTGTTGAGGACCTAGGGGGCTGCCTGGTGGAATATATGGCCAAAGTGCATGCCCTTGAACAAGTCAGTCAGGAGCTGGAAACACAACTGCGGATGCACCTGGAGAGCAAGGCCACGCGCTCGGGAAATTGGGGTGCCCTACGGGCTTCCTGGGCCAGCAGCTGCCAGCAGGTAAGTGTCCAGGCTGTGCCAAGGGCTTTGCAGAGGGCTGGGAGGGCTGCTGAGGGCAGGAGTAAGGTTGTGAGTAGGCTGAGGCCAGAGAAACTGACCATAATGCCCTACACTTTCACACTTAAAATGTTCATGATAACAACAATGCTCCTTTTTACCAAGGTTTACCAGGAGCCCACGCTAGCCCCCATACGTGCACTATCCACTGTCTTCTTTACAATTCAAAGACATGCTATGCAGCGGATCATTCACTGATTGCACTTTTCAGATGAGAAACTGAGGCATGTAATTTTCCCAAGACTTCAAAGCTAGTAGAGGGATGAAGATGAGATTTGAATCTGAATTTTTGTGCCTTCAAAGTTGCATTTGCTCCATTACCCTGAGCTGCCTCAGTCACCTTTACTGTTGAGAAGGGATTTTTACAGTTATTATCCAGTCAAATACCATTGGATGGATGTGGTATTAAGAACAATGAATAAATGGAGGTGTGTTCCTGTATCCACCTATAACCACGCTGTTCAATAGAAATGTGAGGTACATTGGTAATCAACAAGTTTCTATTACCCACAGTAAAACAAGTAAAAAGAAGCAGGTGAAGTTAATAGTATAGCTTACTTAACTCTATATGTCCAGAATGTTATTTCAACATGTAATCAATACAAAATATATGAATGAGATAATTTACATTCAAGTAGAACTTTCTGCATGATGGAAATATTAATATCTTATATCTACACTGTCCAATCTGGCAGCCACTAGCCAGATATAGCTATCAAGCACTTGAAATGTGGTTAATGAGACTGAGGAATTGCGTTTTTGTTTTATCTAATTTTCATTAATTTAAATGTAAACAGCCACGGGTAGCTAATGGCCATCTTATTGGACAGGGAAGGATGCAGAGGTTTCATCTTTCTCCCTTGCTTGGTCAGCCCTGCGTTTCCCACTCTCCAGGGTGATTTCTGCAGAGTCTGGAGCTCATCCATCATGTCTGGCCTGCAGCCTGTAGTTCTAATGCTGGGACTCCAGCCAGCATTGCACCTCTCAGCTGGTCTCTCTGTGGATGGTTGGCTTCTCTCCTCCTCTTTCTCTCCAGATACTGGTCTTGGGATCACTCTGAGCAAAATCAGTCTCTAACCCACCAGGGACTGCCAACTCAGACCCTTGGCCCCCTGGAGTCCAGTATGCAGCCTCCCAAGAGGAAGTCACAAAATTTTATTTGTGTGTAGCTGGGGGATGCTAAGCAGGTGCACACAGGGACTCCCCATTTGCCTCTACTGCCTCCCATTTCGTCCCAGGATGCTTCTCCTGCACTGCTCTCAGTGCCCACTGACAGCACAGAGTGCATGATGAGCAGCACCATCCTCTCAGGCTCTCCCCCTGGTGCTGCTGTTCTGCTTGCATCCATCCAGGCTGCGAGGGAGAGTCATCTTAGAATAGTCCAGGGCCTTAATGCCTGTCAAATCTAAGAGGCAGCCATTCCTCCAGGATTCTTCACAACTGTCCAAATATTGTGCCATAACAACCACCAGAACATCCCTAGATACTCCAATATGTCAGCATCTGCTGGACAATCGCTTGCACTCAGATGCCACACAGACTTGTCAGGAGAAATCAGGTGTCCCAATGGCTAGGTTAAAAAGTAGGGCCACAAAACTTAGTATATACTCAATAGATACCGACTTGCTCTGGCTCCAGATAGCTACAAGAGCCCTTGCAACGTACTGACTTCTCTGGGCCTCAGTTTCATTATCTACAAAATGGGTATAATAATGCTTAGTTATTCCTGCAAATCCACAGACAAATAAGATGACTGGCTCCTGCCTACAGGTAGAGTACAGACTAGGAAGCTCTAAAATCCTGTGAGAGCGCCGCAGCCACACACGAAGACACGCGACCTCTGTAGCTGAGGGCCAGGGTCCCACATGGGCTCACTTTCCTCTTCAGTGATTGTAAATGAGGTCCTGGGTATGAATAAAGTTCTCTTTTTCTTCTTTTTAAAAAAAATCATGGCCTTGAAGATAGAATTAGACCAATGGATAAAATGGAGTTATTACTTCTTTTTTTTTCTTTTTTTTTCTCTTTCTTTTTTTGAGATGGAGTCTCGTTCTGTCACCCAGGCTGGAGTGCTGTGGTGTGATCTTGACTCACTGTAACCTCCACCTCCCGGGTTCAAGCGATTCTCCTGCCTCAGCCTCCTGAGTAGCTGGGATTACAGGCGCATGCCACCATGCCCAGCTAATTTTTGTGTACGTTTAATGGAGATGGGGTTGCACCATGTTGACCAAGCTGGTTTCGAACTCCTGACCTCAGGTGATCCACCCGCCTCTGCCTCCCAGAGTGCTGGGATTACAGGAGTGAGTCACTGTGCCCGACCTGGAGTTACTATTTCTATATTGCACAGCCCAGCCTTTCAACCATATTAAGCTCTATTCCATTAAGAAGAACAAAAGAAAACTCCATAATTGAGAAATACTAGTTATTTTTTCAGTCAATCTGGCCTCGAAGAACTGCAGGAGGCCCCCACTAGGCCCCCACCCCTTTCCAGGCCTAGAGGAAAGGCCACCTCCCAGCCCAGTCGTTTCACAAAGTGCTGCCTTCATCTCACCTGGGGTCAGAGGCAGCCACTCTGCGGTCCTGGGCTCCAGAAATCCAGAGCTCTCTCCCTCTGCCCTCACTTAGGCCTTTCTGGCTGGGGCTTCATACCCACCTTTCCAGACTCTGGGCTCTGGTGTTCCGTGCTCCTCACAGCACCCCTTATCCCTCCCGTTTCTCCACCTGCAGCCGCCTCTTCCCCACCTTGTCCGTAGAACTCCTCCTCGTCCAGAAGCCCAGTTCCATGCTCAGGTGCCCTCATGCAGGGCCTGAGGCCTCAAAGCAAGCTCTCAGCAACTGAGCCCCGAGTTGGCACCTAGAGGGAAATTCAACCTCCTTAGCCTGGGCCCCAAACAGAGAATCCAAGAGAGGCCTCAGTCACTCAAGAGCAGGGTGGGGATGTCCATTTCGGTGGCACTTTCTTGGATCAGGCTGGAGCAAGCAGTGGGGAAAGTTCAGAGCAACAATTTCCATAAATGTTTGGGAAACAACATTTACCCCTGCTTTTCAGAGGTGGATGAAAGAGTTGGAAAGGAGATGGGCTCTCCTCCCCGCCGCCACCACCCCAACTGACACAGAAAGCTCCTGGGGCCATTCTGGGGAGTGGGGGCCCCTGTCCCCTGGAATCTCCCCACAGCCTGTCTTATCCCCACCAAGAGGAGACAAAGACAGGTTTTCAGAAAAACCAGGAAGAGAAGCCGGGGGAGGGAAACCATTGCTGTCACTGTGCAGAGAGCCACATCATGGAAAGCAACACAAAACTAGGGCTCGTACCATGGCAGAAGCAGGAAGGCCGTCCCGGGGAGGGGAATCTTCTCCATCCTTATCACTATGTAAGTTTGCGGCCAGGGTTGGCTCCACGGGTGCACCACCAGTGAAGTCTCATCGGGCCCTGCACTGGAGTGCAGCGACGCCATCAGAGATCACTGCAACCTCAAGCTCCTGGCCTCAAGAGATCCTCCTGCCTGGGCCTTCCAAAGGGCTGGGATTATAGGTATGAGGCACCGTGCCCAGCCAATAGTTTTATCTTTGAATTTGTGTTTTGAAAGTGAAGTCTGGTGGGACAATGGAGCATGGACCAGGGGCTCTTGAATGGTCCTACCTCCCTCTGTCTCCCTACAACGTGTTTTTGGCCCACCCCTCTGCCCCTGGGATGCCCTTCTGATACCTGCTCCACGCCCCTGGGTGGCAGCAACTGGAGGGAGAGGACAAGCCTCTTGCCTGCCCCCGACCCAGGTATCTACAGGTGGCACTGAAGTCGTAATATCCTTGGGGGTTATCACCCCATCCCTACCAGCAGGACATGGCACATCGGCCCAGTGGCCAGTAAGAAAGGTGCCGCAGCCATTGGTGGGGTGCCCACATGCCCAGAATCATGGCGCGAGGCCTCCGGATGCCTATAAAGGTCTGTATAAGCATCCCCATGCCCCAGGGAGTGGAAAATTAAATAGCAGATAAAAATTACCATAACAAGTTGAAACATGACAGAAGAAAGGAAAAAGCATTATATTTGAGTAACTTAAATCGCATTTTGTTCCTGCTCTTTGAACAGGGGGCCCCACATTTTGCACTGGGATCCACAAATGATACAGCTGGTCTTGGTTAGCGTTCATGCACATGAAGTTCCATTTCAATTCCAAACCTCTCTCTTCCCACTCCTTGCCTGGGTTAGAACCTCCAAGCCTCTTCTGCTAAGTGGTGAAAACAGACAGAAAAACCGGTGGCAACTACAGAGGCTGAGGAAGACCTGGCCATTTCCCTCTCCAGCCTTGCTCTGTGCTCCTGACTCTTCTTACCAAGTGAAGGATGCTGACAATAGGCTCTGGTGGCAACATCAGGCCCTTTCATCCTCAGATAGGGCAAACACAAGCTTGGGATGAGGCAGCCTTGTGCGTCGGAGCTGCAGATGAAAGGAGAGTGGGGACAGAGGAGCAGCCCTCAGAGACCGGGTGTCAAAACAAAAGGAACAGCTGAGTCCAGGGGGAGAATGGAGCTGCCTGAGGAAGAAAGGGGAGCGCAGAGGTTCTAAGTTAAGGAGCCAGGACATTAGTCTAGGTCTCTATGGGAGAAAACTGCAGCTTACACCTCCAAAGGATAAGGCTGTCAGCTGGAGGAAATGGGAAATCAAAATTGTTGAAAGGCAACAGGATTAGAGTTTAAAATGGACCTGATTTGACTCTTTTTCCTGCTGTTCACAGCCCCTCTTTCTGTCCCTTGCATAGAGAGAGCCCACACTCAGGGAATCTGCCTATTTGAAGAACATGCTGGAAACTCAGGCAATCCAGATCTGGGCCAGGTTTCTCTCCCACAGAACTTGTGGTCCTAGAAGGCTTTCTTTTTAGAAAAAGAAACAAGAACTAATCCTTCTCCACTGAGTATAAAGAAAGGCAACAGGGTTTGTCGTTCATGATTCACAACCTGGTATCCCTGAAAGTAGGCGATGGGGGCAGAATCATAATCTGCAAAGGCCTGAACACATTTCGCGAAGACAAAGTCACTCAGCCTGTTTCTTAATAAATGCAATTTGTTTGGTCAGAGCGGGCTAGTGGGGCATTTTCTCTGTCAGTGGGACATTTTCTCTGTCACACTACAGTATGGTTAGAAATGTAGCTACCAGAGAAAAGTCCATTAGAGAGATTCATTCCTCTTAGGAAGAGTGAGGTAGATGATCGGAAGAAGTATTTTGATGGGACACGGGGAGAAGGAGGCATGAGTCTGCTTCTCAAGGGTCTTGTTCATATAACACAGGTGGCCACTAAGCTGCTTTGTTGTTTTGTTTTGTTTTGTTTTTTTGAGATGGAGTCTCACTCTGTTGCCCAGGTTGTGGCACAATCTCGGCTCACTGCAACCTCCGCCTCCCGGGTTCAAGCAATTCTCCTGCCTCAGCCTCCCAAGTAACTGGGATTACAGGTGCCCACCACCATACCCAGCTAATTTTTTTGTATTTTTAGTAGAGACAGGGTTTCACCATGTTGGCCAGGCTGGTCTCGAACTCCTGACCTCGTGATCCACTCGCCTTGCCCTGCCAAAGTATTGGGATTACAGGCATGAGCCACCGCGCCCGGCCAGTCACTAAGCTGCTTTCTAAGAAAGGTGGTTTCTGGTTTCCGGGAGGCTATTTTCTAAGTCGAATGTGTCTGGAAAGCAAGAGAACTGCTGAAGAAAACGGAGGGAGACTAGGGCTTGGCACTCAGGGCCTCTTTCCATGCCCCTCTCATACACCACACTCGGCCACTCTTAAATCTCTTAAGATCTCTTAAAATGTGAGTTCCGTGTTGAGAAATGGAAGACAGGGGGTGGGGTCAGTTTTCCATGGAAACTAGGGAAAACTAGATGTGATACACAGACTGGGGATTTTGAAGCCAGACAGCCCCTAGCCTTACCACTTGCCACTTACCAACTGCATGACCTTGAGCAAGGTCTTCATTGATCTCTACATCTCAGTTTCTCATCTGAATAATGAGAATGATTAGAGACTTCCTCTGACATGACAAAATCTCTCTAAGAAGGAAACACTAGGCCTTCCACAGAAATTAAGAATGAGAAAAAGATGTCCGCTGTCTCTACTGTTCTGTAACATTGGTCAGAGGCAGCAGTCAATGTGATTAGACAAGAGAAAGTACTTGATATAAGAATTGGAAAGAAAGAGGGAAAATTTTGATCTTTCTGGAAATCCCAGAAGGAACCATGTAAAAACTATACAACAAACAATAAGATGATTTAGTGAAGTAGCACGTTATAAAACAACATCAAAAAGCAATGCTGAGGCCGGGCTTGGGGGCAAATGCCTATAATCCAAGAACATTGTGAGGCCAAGGCAGGAGGATCACTTGAGCCTGGGAGGTTGAGGCTGCAGTGAGCCATGATTCTACCACTGCACTCCAGCCTGGGTGACAGAGCAAGACCCTGTCTCTAAAAGAAAAATAAATAAATAAATGCTGCTGGGTATGATGGTACAAACCTGTAGTCCCAGGTATTCAAAAGGGTGAGGCAGGAGGATTGTTTGAGCCCAGGAGTTCAAGACTAGTCTGGGCAACAAAGCAAGGGCCATCTCAAAACCAACAACAAACAATGCTATTTATGTATAAAGAAAAAAGATACAAGAGATGAGAAAATCTCATTCATGATAGCATAAGATGAATTAGCTGTAAACTTCAGAAATATCCAAAATCTGTATTAGACAATAATCAAATCTTTCCGAAACACACAAAATAGTCTTGAACAAATGGAAAGAAACACCATGCACTCAAATAGACTCAATAGCATAAAAATGTCTCTTCTCCCAAGTCAATGTATCAGTTTAACGCAATCCTAATTTTTAAAATTCCATCTTTTTTTTCTAGAGTTAGATGAGTTGATTTTTAAATTCCCTTTGTAAGAACAGAAAGACAAGAATGGCCGGGAGAAAAAAACTAAGAAAGAGTGGAGATGGGGAGGTTGGGGAGGGGACCAGCAGCCCCACCAGACATTAACATATTATAAAGTCTCTGTAATTAAAATAGTTTAGCGTTGGCACAAAAAAGATCAGACAACCATGGAACAGAATAGAAAATCCTATAGTAAGCTCTACTGTGTTTGGAAATTGAGTATTGATGAAGGCAGCATTTGAAACCAATAGAGGGAAGGCTGGACTTTTTAATAAGTGATATTCAGACAACTAGACAGTCATAAGGAAAATAATAGAATTGGATCCATTTCTTGCTGTACCCTAGGGTCAATTCTAAATGTATCCTAGATATAAAGTCAAAAATGAAACCATACAAGTAGAAAATATAGGTGAATTCCTTTATAACCTGGATGTGGGAAAAATTTTCCTTGTTACAATTCAAAATCCAAAAGCAACAAAGGAAAATATTGATAAATTTGATTAAGAAAAATTTTTAATTTTTGTATTTCGAAATATCACCATGAGGAAAATTAAAAGATAAATGATAAACAAGAAAAAAAAATTGCAATGTAGGACACAAAAGGTTAAAATAGCCCTATTCTATACACAGCATTTAAAATTTGAGGTTAAAAAAAAGCCGATAGCACTCTTTTATTTTTAAATATGTTAGAGATAAGCACAGACAGTTGACACACAAAAAAAGATGAAAATGGCTCCTAATGTCTCAACTGCACTCATACTAAGAGAAATTTTTAAAATCCACCTGAGATACCATTTTTACCTATCCAATTAGCAAAACTCTAAAGTATGTCAAACTATTTTGTTGGTGAAGCTCTAGGGAAACAGGCAAGTTTATACAGTGTTGATGGGAATAGAAAATGTTATAACCCCTGTGGAGAAGAATTTGGCAACATCTAGACAAATTATACAGGCATTTATATACATATAATCTGACCCAGCAGTCCTGTTTCTAGGACTCACTCCCAATGACACATTGCCAAGAATATGAACAAGAAGTATGTAGAAAGCTGTTCCCTGCAATCCTATCTGTAATACAAAGTACTAGAAACAATGTAAATACCTCCCAGTAGGAGACTAGTTGAATAAACGATGATGCATCTGCAAAGGAACAAGGAACAGCTCTATAACTACTATGGAGTGATGATCTCCAGGATATGTCATTGAGCTAAAAGGCAAGATGGAAAGAGTGTGTATTTCATTCTACCATCTAGCTAAGAAAAGGGAAGGATATGAATATATACATACATATCTGTTTACATTGAAAACAATGGAATAAAACAAACCATAAGTGTTTTCACATGTTACTTATAGGAGGGTGGAAGGGAAAAAGTAGCAGGCAAAGGTAGGACACTAGAGTTCTTTTAATTTATCTTGTTATATGGAGATGACTTTGGAACCATGAAAATATTTTACAGAATTGTATAAAAAAAAAGATTTCAAAAAGCCAATTCTAAGAATCAAATATAAAAAGAAACAAATGAATTCAACTATGTATCAAGTTGATAGCATAGTCACACAAAGAAGAACTATTCCAAGTGACTTTTTAAACCACAGTAATTTAACTGTACATTCCTAGTGGAGATGCAAAAGATAACAGAAAAAAAAAAACCAACAAGTTTTCAGTAATCATATTAGTGGTGGTAGCACTGACACTGTTATTCTGACAGTGGTGTGTGTGTGTGTGTGTGTGTACCGTGGGTAAGTAAGATAGTAACTATATTTGTGTTACTGAAAACTGAGACTTGAGTATGAGTGAAAGGAGATACAGTTGTAAGATGCATGAGGTTTAGTGACAATTCTTTAGTCTTGAATTTAAATTGGAATTATCAGTATCAAGTCATGATATATGTGATCATAAAAATAAATATATGCCTATCTCCAAGTCTGACCACTGAAAAGATCTAGAAGCAATGGCCAACTTAGTGACAATGAACATTTTTAGCTTCAGATTTGGGTCTCTAACAACCATCTTTCGCTAAAAGAATGGGGGCTTCTTGTAGAAATGGCTGAATCCAGGTTTGAGGATAGGAAATATACAAAATGAGTCTGAAACACCTTGTCATACCAGAAAGCAAGGATGCTATGAAAAACTACTACTGTCATGTCAGAAGACTTAGGAGTCAATTCAAATAAGCTCCCACTAACCAAAGATGGTTGGGAATCAATAAGAATATTATCAGGGCTTCTAGTAAGGTGAACAAGAAGACATCCACGTGCTGGGAGGGTGGCTACCCCAACTCCATGGGGACAGAACTCCTGTGCTCAGGACTCTTCTACACCTCATGCTGTGGAATCTAAAGCAACAGCAAAGCTGAGGTCCAGCTGCCATAAGGATGGACACCAACGAGGCTGCACTGGGGACAAAAAGAAGTCAAGATAAGCAACACAAACCATAAAGACAGGAGTGTGTGGTGTGTGAAAAAACAAGAAAGGCAGGATCAGGAAATTCAACAGGGTGAAGTCGCCTTCCCACCTAGCTCTCTTCTCTTTGCTGAGCCATACAAAGCTACCAGCCAGGAAGATAAGTTATCAAGTTGTATCCAGAGTAGGCTTGGAAACTATGGTGAAATGAAGGATTTTATAGGAGACAAATCTATATCAAGGCTTATTGCAATTTCCAAGCCTACAGTACCATCTATAACATATGAAAATGGACCCCAGTAGGACCTCTGCACCCAGCATTTCTCAGTCTCAGAAACAGTCCTCAGGCTTACAGAGTGGACACAGTAGCCAGTAGACCAGTGCAGGTGGCAGTAGTGGCACTAACAGTGGTGGCCAGAGACATGTGTGACTCACATAGCAGTAGTGGGAGCAGAAGACCAGAGAAAAATGCCAGCATGGATCACAGCACTCCAAGCCGTGCTCTTACAACCTTGGAAAACCCAAGGCTGTCTCTTCATTAAGCTCCAGTAGTTCCAGCTCTCATGAGAGTGATCAGCATAGCAAGGAGTATCAGCGCACCAAATCACCTGGGGACCCTAATGCAAACAGGGATTCTCTCTCTCATGTACTGTTTCCAAGTGGGCAGCACTCAAATACGCCTTTCCCACCTTCGTTGATGTTAAAGTTCAGTTCAATGTTACAGAAACCTGCTGCATGTGTGCAGCCCGTGGGCGGACAGGAGTCTGTGAGTGGACAGGAGTCCGTGGGTGGACAGGAGTCTGTGGGTGGACAGGAGTCTGTGGGCGGACAGGAGTCCGTGGAACCAAAGCTGTCCTCTGAGTGCTACAGTGGTCAATCCCATGGTGACAGCACAAATGAACTGCAGCCCAGCAGCAAAGCACATCTCGCCAGGCTGAAAATACCTTTCCAACCGCTAGACCTAAGTCACACATTCAGAGTTTTTAACACTGTGACTATGTGAAGCAATTGAACATGAAATTCTGATTGAACTTGAACTGCCTTTTTGCCTTAATCGTAAAGAATGTAAAAGTTTAGAGATGTTTTAAAAGTTTAAAGACTTGTGAGCGACTCCCAAGTGAATCCATAGAGACCTGTTAGCTCCCCTCTTGGGAAATAGAGAAAGTGTCATTTACAGTTTTCATATATTAAAATGATTAGTCAGTTATAGAATAAAAGCATGATCCCTCAATTTTTAAAAAAATATTATTAAGAACATTAACTGAAATAGATTGAAACCCATCAAATATATCAGCATAACACCAAAAAAAAAAACCCACTAATTAATCATCTTTGGAGCCCACTGAGGAACCAACTCATTATTTTTAAAACTGGTAAATAATGAGAGAAAATAAAGCATTTTCCTGCCTTTTTTGTAAGACCTATATGTATATCCGGTAAGAAAAATAAATAATTAAAGAGAGAAATTATCTTTTTATAGATGTATTCCAGCTAATAAAGAAAAATAATAGAATTATTATTAATTTTATTTATATCTATAATAAAACAATGACTCTAGGCAATAACAATAATTAAATGGCTATGACCATCACAAAATGCGACCAGCAGCCATTCTGTATCTCCTGGTGGAGTTCACATCACCACCTATGAAGTAGTCTTGCAAATAAACAAAAAAAACTGAATATGATTAAGCCTCAAGATAAAACTACTAATTTACAGAAAAGACAAGGGTCAGATGAACAGGTTAATTCTGTAGTAAGCTCTACTATGTTTGGAAATTTAGTTCTGATAAAGGCAGCACTTGAAACCAATAGAGGGAAGGGTGGACTTTTTAATAAGTGATATTTAGACAACTAGATAGTCATAAGGAAAATAAATTATTAAATCAGCAAAATCCAGACTCTGGGAAACTATAGGACAAAAGACCCAATTTTTTAACAAATAAAAATTGCAAGGGAAAGAAGCAAGATGGTAAGAGAAACATACACATTAAAAGAGACTAAATTGACATATCAGCCCATCAAAATGGGCTTTATTTGGATCACTATTCAAACAAACTATTAAAAAATATATTAGACACTTGAGAAAAGACTAGATATTTGATAATTGAGAAAGTATAATGAAAGTATTACTAATTTTTAGACGTGATCATGGTTGCGAAGTCATGTGTTCTTTTTCAAGCATTCTTATAATTTGCCAATATAGGCTGAAATATTTGAAGAAGAAATAATATGATGTCTGGGATTTGTTGAAAAAAATCTCAGGCAGAGTGGCAAGATGTGTGGATACAAGTAAAACAAAATAGGCCACGTGCTTATAATCAATCAAGGAAGCTGGGTGATGCATATATGGGGGTCCATTATAGCAGGTTTCTTTTGACTTATGTTTGAAATTTTCATAAAAACGCAGCTAGACGACCTACCTCATCGGGTTGGTGCAGGAATGTAAATGAGATGATGTGTGTAAATCGCCTGGCACATAATCAATGCCTTATTTAAGTTCGTGGAATTGAATAAACTTGAAGACATACCTTAAGTGAGCAGTAACACAAACAGCTGCTTACCTGTGCGCGTTGATCCACCGACATATGCCGTGGGAGTTTCCGGAAAGAGCAGGGTATTGGTTAGTTCTCAGCGAGGGTGCCCCTGGAAGTGAGGACTGAGTGTGGGTCCCCCGGAAGATGCCAGAAGATGGCGCTTCAGAGCGGGACCCAGCGTGGACTCAGGTAGGAGCCGGACACGGCGTCCGCAGGGCAGTCTGGGTGCGGGGCGGGCCTCCCACCAAGCGCCAGCTCTGCTGGGGCCACTGCTCTGTCTCCCTCCCTCTCCACTTCCAGAGCCCGGCACAGAGAGGCATACCTCGACACACAGGCGGGTGTTCAAGAAACGGCTGGTAGTGAAAGTTGAATATGGAACCAGACAGGCTCCAGGTTTCAAATCAGAACTCCAGATCAGGGGTTCTCTAAAATTCCCGACCAGCAGTGAGACAGGAAGCGGCTGCAACGTCTGACACAGCAAAACAACTCAGCGGAATCCTCTGCAGCTGTGAGAAGAGAACCAGGATGCTGGTTAGATACTGACGTGGAGCTGGCGCCAAGATGTATCGCTGAGTAACCACGTCTGTGCTCTGCTACTACTTGTGTTTCTTACGAAGTGGAGGGGAGACCCTCTCTGGAAGCACACACAGGGGCTGTGGACAGTGGGGGCTTCTGGTGAGAGGGCTGGGGCTGGAGACAGGGCAGGATCAGGCTTACTTTGGGGTGCATACTCTGGCACTGTTTGGAGGTTTTACCTTAAATAAAATATGCAGTTATAAATAAAACTCCTGTCAGTGGCTTTTGGGGTGGGGGAAGCAGTAATTCCTATCAGGTCTTGGGGCAGGGGAAGCCTTCAGAACTCCACGGAAACAAGGGAACCCTTCTACGGACGTGTCCCGGTGGGACAGAAGACCCATCTTCGCAGCTCCTCTCAAAACAAACCCAACTAAATTAAACATCCGTACAGAAGAGCGATAGGAAAGATGTTCTAAAGGGCTACACTCTCCAGAAGAGCTAAATTAAAACTAATCCAGGCAGCTGGCACAAGTGCTGAGGACAAATGTGGTTGCTTTTTACGGGGAATTAGTGAAAGAATGGCTGAACCAAGCAGAATGTTAGGCGGCGTCCCCAGCGCTCTCCCAGAGGGTTTATGCTGATCCACCGAAGTTGAGGACTCAATTTAGGCAAATAAAACCTAGTTTATTGTCGTCTGGCTGGGGAAAAGCACATAAAGACTCATTTATCTGGTTGTAAACGAGCTAGTAGAGCCGGCTGTCACAAATGCATTATTCAGCAGAAATGAGAAGTGATTTCAGCAGTCCTCAGGAGGCAGTGAACGCAGGGCACAGGAGTGGAAATCTCCACCACCAAACTGACCACCACTGGAAAACAAATTGTCCTTTATAGTTACATGTTTATTTCAGGACCAATGAATAACCATCTAAATAAGCGCTATCTAAATAACACTACAGTGTGGAGACAGAAATAGTGAAGTTAGAAACCACCCCTCCATCCCCCCACCCCCCTCGACTTTCAGCAGGCTCTGGGCAAAATTATGCAGAAGACAAAGTCCCCTACTGAATGTAACTGCCCACACCTGCCTGGTCCCTCTACTCACGCCCTACTCATCCCTGTCCTCTCCTGTCTACTCACCCCATCCACTCACCCCGTCCTCTCCCCTCTACTCGCCCCTGTCCTCTCCCCTCTACTCACCCCTGCCATCTCCCCTCTACTCACCCCTTTAGTCACCCCTACCCTCTCCCCTCTACTCACTCCTGCCATCTCCCCTCTACTCACCCCGTCCTCTCCCCTCTACTCACCTCTGTCATGTCCCCTCTACTCACCCCTCTACTCAACCCTATCCTCTCCCTTCTCACCCTTGTCCTCTCCCCTCTACTCACCCCTATCCTCTCCCCTCTACTCACCCCTGTAGTCACCCCCTGCCCTCTCCCCTCTACTCACCCTGCCCTCTCCCCTCTACTCTCCCCGTCCTCTCCCCTCTACTCACCTCTGTTCTCTCCTCTCTCCTCCTGCCTCCCCAGCTCCTACTCCTAGCCCTACTGCCCACAGAACTTCCAGGTGTCATTCCCAGCTTTCAACTTCATTTTCATCATCTTCATTCCCACCCACCAGGTAACCTTTCTCCAGCTCTGAGGAGAAAGGTTACGTGATAGAGGGATTTATTGTCACTCACCCACCACGGAAACATGGGCCTTGTTTTGTTCATCTGCCCAGTGACAATGAAACCATCACTCTCACGTGAGGAGTAACGGGGACAAGGAGGAGAAGCCCCGGGAGGTCATGGGAGTTCACTTGGTGTGGGTACCCAGCGTCCCTGAGAAGACTGCCTGGGAAATGAAGCGCTCATGGCGGCATCCAGCCCACCCAGCCAGGAACATCTCCGGGGACAGCCTTGGGTGGGCCCCTGAATTCCTGGGTGCAGTTGGCCTAGATCCAGCCACCCCAGGAGTGGGCACAGGTACTGTGGGAGTTCTCTGGGTTCACCTTCTGTGAGGCATGTACCTGCTCAATCCCACCAGCCAAAGACCACTGAGAACAGACCTGTGATTTTCCTAAGAAAATCATGTTCCTACCCTAACAAAATCATTTACTTCCGCAAGACTCACGAGGATAAAACCATCCACAGTCTTCACTGAACTGCGGGCCGCCGATATGACCCTTGTGTTTGCGTGACATCTGCAAACTTTAGCAAGAACTTTTACTCTGTCTTAATTTGGGCCTCTCCATAACATATGGGGCTACCCAGGAAGATGGGATTGTGTGCAGTGTATTCGTCGCCTTGGGCTGCCAGAACAAAGGCCCATAGACCAAGTGTCTTCAACAACAGAAGTGCATTTTCTCCCTGTTCTGGAGGCCAGAAGTCCAAGATCAAGCTGTCAGCAGGACTGTTTCTTCTGAGGCCTCTCTCCTTGGCTCATGGAAGGGCATCTTCACCCTGTGTCCTCACGCAGGCTTCCCTCTGTACATCTGTGTCCAAACTTCCTCTTCTCAGAAGGGCACCAGGCGTCTTGGAGTAGGGCCACCGTCAGGACCTCATTTCAACCAAATTTCCTCTTTAAAGACCCTGTCTCCAAATACAGTCACATTCTGAGGTACTGGGGGTTAGGATTTCAGCATAGGAATTCAGGGGAGGAAGAACACGATTCAGCCTGTAATACCCATTTTACAGATAAAGAAACTGAGGCCACAGTTAGTATTCCAGCCAGGATCAATCCAGTGTTGCTTCTACCCCTAAAATACTGTTTAAAAACTTCCTGTCACATTCATTTATAAGACCGGAGTTAGTCCTGTCCCAGGACCCTGAAGGGTAGGCGGGCCCACAGTCTACATAGAGTGCCCCTGTTTGATAAGATAGAGCTGTAGTCGGCACAGGCCCCACTCTGTGAGGAGTTCAGACTCTGGGATGTGCCTCCTTTTTCTGCCTTTCTCTGCCTCTTTTAATTTGGAAGAAACTGTCAGAAAGGGTGATTGATCCTTCCGCAAGCCCATCTCTAACTGGAACTAACTGCTTTAACCAGGACGCACGAAGCTGGGCGGCTTCCGACCCATCAGACAGCTCAGAACTGAGGCTTGCAAGTTTAATAGCTTTGCTGCTGGGGAATAGCCCAGCCCTCCTCGGGGTTCTCGTTTTCTTTTTCAGTGATTTTAATACTCAGAAAAATGTGCTGAGCAGTCAGCACTCAAGGCAGAACGACTTTATCTGAGTAGAGTTCAGAGACTCCCCACGGTGTGTGACTCCCGCTCCCCCAAGCCACTCCAGCACAGGAGGTGAGCACCTGCTCGGGTGGGAGAGGCCTGGCATGAGGGGTTTCCACAGACTGCTGGACTGGGACCCCTGCCCCGGACAGGGGTGATCACCTCTCACCACCACCTAGCCCAGCGGTAGGGGCCAAGATGCCAATCTCCATGGACTGAGGCATGGCTCTGTTAAATCCCACCAGCCAAAGACCCCTGAGCACATACTCCTAGGTGGAAACGGTGTGTTAGCATGCCGCAGCAACAGAAAAATGTACCAGGAGAACCCGGGACATCTCAGGAAGAGGGCGTTGGGAGGGGCTTGTTATGAGGTTTAGGCCTGTGTTAGGTTGTTGGGGAAAGGTTTAAGAAAGGCTTGTTCTGCATTTGATGCTGTCAGGACGTAGGGGCAGTTTGATGATTGGGGATCTTAATAATCTTTACACAGGAGGTGGAAGGAATGAAGCAGGCACAGAGCTGCTGTTAGTAAAGAAGCAGCAGTCATCACTCGAGTCAGCTGGAAGAGGGGATGTTGAGTTTTTGTGGCTGCAGAGCGTCCTTGCCTCTCTGTCCAGATAGAATCACCACGTGCCCTTGTCTCCATCTCCTTCCACCATGATCACAGAGTGAGCTAGTCTGATTATCGCTGATATTCTGTAAATATTCGTGCGTATAAGTGAGAATACTCTGGTCTAGCTGTCAGCTGCCAACAGTCAGGGCCATGGTTTTACTTCCTTACAGCAAGAAGGCAGCCTCGGCCTCCTCCTCCACAGTGGTGGAAGGACCCCGGAGGCAGAACCAAGGTGCGAGTGACCTCTCGTCTCACGTGTCTTGTGTAGCCCCCATGAGGCTGGGGGCTGAGAGGTAATTGCTTGGGCTGTGCTGTGACTTTAGGAGCAGGGCCCACTCTGCCTCCCACATGCTGAGCAGGGTGTGTCTGCAGAACCCACGCTCCTGCCTATCTCACCCATCTCTCCCGGAGAGTCTATCTTCGCAGTCCTGCATCTACGCAATCAACCGAGTTAGAACATAGCAAGTCCAGCTGACTCCTTCCCACAAGAGAGGCCCTGGCCCCATTACTAACCCCTGAGAGTCCATTTCCTTATCTGTACATTGAGGGAAATAATCCCTGTTTCACAGGATTGCTGTGGGGATGCTGGCTGGAGATAATGCATGTGAACTAGAAAGTATGCATCGGGAAGGGAGGAACCTGTCCTCTCTGGCTCCTGCTGTTTTTCTATCACCCAGGATGGCGGCCAGCACATAGATGCATGATAAATATTGGTTAAATCAACAAATGGAAGTGTCCCACAAAGTAATCAGTTAATAAGAGGCAGCTATGTTGGTTTCCCAGAGCTGCCATAACAAAGTATTACAAACTGGGTGGCTTAAAATAAGAGAAAGCTATTCTCTCACAGACCTGGAGACTAGAGGTTGAAAACCAAGGTGTCAGCAGGGGTAGCTCCTTGTGAGGACTGTGAGAGAGAATCAGTCCCAGGCTGCTCTCCCAGCTCTGGTGATGGCGGGCAATCCTTAGCCTTCCTTGGCCCGTAGGTGCATCACCCCCATCTCTACCTTCATTCTCCCATATGTCTGTGTCCAAATTTTCCTCTTTTCATAAGGATGCCAGTTACATTAGATGAGAGCCTACCCTAATGACCTCAACTTGATGACATCTGTAAAGATCTTATTTCCAAAAAAAAAAGGTCACCTTCACAGGTACTGGGGGTCAGGACTGCAACTGATCTTTTGGATGGTACACAATTAAATCCATAACACTGGCTATTGTTCCTTTCACATTATAGTCCTGATTCCCAACATTTTGTCCTGTCTTGTCAACTGTCATTTAAAAAGGTTCCAGAAATATCAGTATTTCTGCACCTAACCCATTTCATCCTCTCTTCCTTTTGTACTTGAAATTAAATTCCACATCCTAGCCAGGCGTGGTGGCTCATGCCTGTAATCCCAGCACTTTGGGAGTCCAAGGTGGGTGGATCACAAGGTCAAGAGATCGAGACCATCCTGGCCAACATGGTGAAAACCCACCTCTACTAAAAATACAAAAATTAGCTGGGCATGGTGGTGCGCACCTATAGTCCCAGCTACTCGAGAGGCTGAGGCAGGAGAATTGCTTGAACCCGGGAGGCAGAGGTTGCAGTGAGCCAAGATCGCACCACTGCATGATCCAACCACTTTGTTCCAGCCTAGCAACAAAGCGAGACTCCGTCAAAAAAAAAAAAAATCCACCACATCCTATCAAACTACTTGGGCTACTAGGGTCCAGAAAGGAAAGCTGTACAGAGAGTCCAAGAAAATGCTATTCATATGGTAGAAACACGGTAAATGCCACTAAGCTACTGTGTGACCTTGGACAAGTTACTCCACCTCTTTGAGCCTCAGTTTTCTTAACTGTTAGGTAAAGGCATTGGATCTCACTGACATCTCCCTGAAGACACACAGGGAATAGGCCAGATTCCCTTTTAGAACTCTGGTAGGCAGATGAGATGGATCCTTTCCCCGGACATGCAGAGATCGGGTGCACTGACTCCTACCTCTCTCTTCACTTCTGTGTACCCTGAGATGAAGCCCTTTCCCATCTGTAAAATCAGAGGGTAGAATATTCTGATCTCCCAAGCCGGCAGCCATAGAGGAGGCTGTCACTGCTCCATCATCTCTGAGCAGTGGATGAAGCCTATAGAAGACAGGCAGCCTCCGATGAGCTCACTGCCTCCATCCTTTGGTTGGCTGGCCGGAAATGAGAACGTTCAGTACATTTGGGGCACCTCCTGCATTCCTGAGGCTCAGGTGGTAGCCTATGCCCCAACATTGATGAAGCAGCAGTTATATTACCCCCAGCCCAGCACCTGCCAGAATATAGCCCAGGTGTTGCCAAACGGCTGTGTAGGGAGAAACTGTCCAGACAGGGGGGTTGCCGAGAGACAGCAAAGCCAACACCTCACCCAAGTTCACAAAAGCCCAGATTAAACC
Source organism: Mandrillus leucophaeus (assembly GCF_000951045.1). Lineage (NCBI taxonomy): Eukaryota > Metazoa > Chordata > Mammalia > Primates > Cercopithecidae > Mandrillus > Mandrillus leucophaeus. Next base: position 520,970 of record NW_012110197.1, on the reverse strand, counting down.
AATGAACAGCTGGAATTTCTAACTTGGACAGCCCCCAGGATTGTGCCTGCCTATTCCTGGTACTGAATACGTGAACCTTCTTGCTCCTTCTCAGACACACCCCGTCATGGTTCCAGACAACCACTGCTGTGATTCTGAGCTTCCTTGTTACACCGAAAATCCTAAGAGCAGAGGTATAGTCTGATTATTTCTGAACCTAAAACCTAGCACAATGCCAGGCACAAAGAAAGAAGACAAGGAAGTCAGGAAGGCAATAAGGAAAGTAGGAAGGATGGAAGAGGAAGGAAGAAAGGGAGGGAGGAAAAGAGGGAGACTGCAACAGAATATCACAGTGGCTAATGGTGACAGTGGCTAATGGTGCAAGCTGTAGAGTGCAAAAGAACTGAGTTCAAACTCTGGTTTTGCCATTGACTGGCTTTGTGACCCAAGGCAAATCGTTTAACCTTGCTGAATTCCAGCGTCCTGATTTGGAAAATGAGGGTACTATTCACTCCACAGGGTCGTTGTGGGAATTAAATAACTCACTTAGAACACTTAGCATAGTGCTTGGCCATAGTAAGCATTCGGCAAACTGTGGTAGTAATTTGTGTCATCATTTCTAGTAGTTAAAACAACAACAACCACATGGACTGCATAGCCCTCTGACATTATCTGCCCAGCCAACTTTTCCGTACCTGGAGGGAGCGGGGGCGGGGGGAGGAATGAGCATTTGCAGCAGTACACAGGGACGGTCGCGCTGACTCAGGAGCATTCCACTTTATGGCAGCGATCTCGGAGTGACCTGCAGGCCAAATCAGAGTTGCCAGAGCCCCTTTGAGATGCGGGTGTCCCGGGCTACCGCCTCTGACCTCGTTCTCTTGGCAAGTGGCGCCACCTGCTGGCTGCTCCAGGAACTGTCTTGCATACCTAGTCACCCAACTGCGAAATGTTATTTGTGTTAAGTCCTGGATTCCTATAATCACCTCCTGACTGCCAAAGCCACCTTGATCCTGGGAAGCCAGTCACGCAATTCATACTGTCCTGCAGTCGTCCGGGTCATGTCAGAATTTCCAGGACAACTCCCGATTTCCTGAGGATTACAAATCAACCCCATAAAATTTCATTTTGCCCTGAGACTTTGCATATATTAACCAGCTAGTCTGTTTCTATTCTCTTCTGCTTTTTTTTTTTTTTTTTGCCAGGGCGGGGTGCGGCAAGGAATGGAGTCTCACCTTGTCTCCCAGGCTGGAGTGCAGTGGCGCGATCTCGGCTCCCTGCAACCTCCGCCACCCAGGTTCAAGCGATTCTCCTGCCTCAGAAGTAGCTGGGATTACAGGCGCCTGCCACCGCTTCCGGCTAATTTTTTTTTTTCTTTGTATTTTTAGTACAGACGGGGTTTTGCCATCTTGGTCAGTCTGGTCTCGAACTCCTGACCTCGTGATCCACCCGCCTCGGCCTCTCAAAGTGCTGGGATTACAGGCGTGAGCCACAGCGCCCAGCCTTCTCTTCTGCTTCTATTCGTGGCAGAAGAAACCTCCTTTCTTTCCTTTTTCAGGTGCATTCTGGGTTGTTTTGGAGCTTAGGTCAACCTTTAGTTTAGAGTCAAGGGTCCTAAGTTCCAGTCTCAGCCCACCAAACACTTTTGCCCAGGTCCCTAATCTCTCCCACCTCCAGCTGCTTTATCTGGAAAAGGAGGGTTATCATTCCACCTGCCATCATGGTCCTGATCCTTTGGTGTTTTTTGTTCATTTGTCTTTTTATTGTTGTTGTTATTGTTTTTGAGACAGAGTCTCACTCTGTCACCCAGGCTGGAGTGCAGTGGCACAATCTCGGCTCAGTGCAACCTCTGCCTCCCGGATTCAAGCAATTCTCATGCCTCAGCTTCTCAAGTAGCTAGGATTACAGGTGCACATCACCACACCCCACTAATTTTTGTATTTTTAGTAGAGACTGCTTTTCGCCATGTTGGCCAGGCTGATCTCAAACTCCTGACCTCAGATGATCCGCCCGGCTCAGTCCCCCAAAGTGCTGGGATTACAGGTATGAGCCACTGTGCCTGGCCTGGTCCTGATCCTTTTGAAACTTAAAGGAGAATGAAATCAGTGGGAAAAGGCTTTGTCAGTGTCACAGATAAGGCTACAACTTCTTAGCCTGTGGGTGTAACTAGTGTCACATGTAAATACAGAATCTTGGGTGATGGTTTCCTGCATTGGCCTTGACTTCTTCCTCACCAGCAGCCTCTTAGTGTGACATTGTCATGGTAGCTACTATAAGGCTGGTACAGGTTTCAGTTTTATTATGGTCATTCATGAGATATTTAATGAGGGCTTACTATGCACCAGGCATTATGGGAATTCAAATATTAGAGCCAAAATTCTTGGACTTTGGGACCTGGAGGTCTAGGAGGGATGAAGTGTAAACAAATCCACACATTGGTCCATCCCTGTTATGTGCCAAGCACTGTGCTGGGCACGTGATGAATGTCAACTGTAGATCGAACAGGAAGGACTCATGAAGTACAGTTACAAACGCAGCTTTGGTTTGATAGGGACCCACCCAAGATCCCTTTCAATTTGCTCAGTGGGTGGTAGACATTCTTCCCAGCCCCTGGGCGAAAACATGGACGGTCCCATGATTTTTCTGATCACTTGTAGGAAACTAAAACTACCATACTCGTTTTAAGCCACAAAACAGTCTCAACTCAGGAAACAGAATGTCTAGTTGATATATTATTCAACACATCAACCTTCATTTTCTCCCCTGCCCAGGTAGGGCCAAGCACCTAGTGGGGGTGCTGAGGTCAGCTTTGTCTCTCTTTCCTGCGATTCTCCTCACTCCCACTTCCCTGTGGCTGTTTCTAGCCCAGTTGAAATCTAAGCAGGATGAAGGGAAGGGAAATAAGGGAAGGGAAGCGAAGGGAAGGGGAAAAGCTCTTCCTTGTCAGATATTGTTGTAAGTTGGTGTCACAGTGTCTGGCTAACATTTAAGATTCTTTCTCTTGGGGACACTTTTCTGGATTCCTCTGAGACTCCCCTGCTGGAGCATCTGCAGGCACAAGCCCTTTCTTCAGTTGACGGCCTGTGACCCCTCCCCGCAAGCTTCTGCCCCTGCAGTATGGCCCACTGGCATCCCCTCACCCTCGCAGGCCGCCCTCCCAAATGAACCCCTGCTGACATGCTTGCCAAGGGCTCCACGTCTCCCAGAGATGGAAGCAGCTGTCAGGGATTGTAAAAGGAGTGCAGTGACTTTGCAGTCATCTCAGCTCAGACAGCTGAACATCCCGTTACACATACATCTCTTCTAATCACCTTGCAATCCAGGAGAGAAAGTTCCCTTATCCCCTTTCTACAAATAGGGAGACTTTTAGAGAATTACACAATCACTAAGTGACAAAGGCGAGGTTTGAGCCCTGTCTCTCCAAGTCAAAGCCCACGGTATTCCCATGAGTCCTTGCTGTTGGATTCCAAAAAGCAAAGGGCTCACTCTGGGGCCTGGGACAAGCCATCAAACCTCCATCTTGATTCTTCATCTTTCATGATTCCCAAGAGCTCTTCACATTGTAAAACGCTATAATAAAATTTCTGAGTTGAGGAAGCCTAGAAGCACATGGCAGAGAATTCTGCAAAGGCCTCCCTCTTCCGCGCGGGAGGAGGTCCCCACAGCTCAGCTCTTCCCAAGAGCTCTCTGCCCTAACACTCTACATGATATGGGCATGTGCCTCCAGCAAGCACAGGGCAGAGGGAGAGAAACATCATTTAAGTGGTGCTGGCATTTCTGCTCCTCCAGGAGGATATGCCCAGTACGGAGCGGGAGATGGAAGGCATGCATTTGCTTCCTTTCCAGACAGGCTGGCTCGTTTCCCGTGTGCCTCTCATGATGAGAGGATTATGCACGCGGAGCATGAGGCTGGTGTTTCAAGTGAGGCAGTTTCCAGACACCATGCATGTCTCCTGGTTTAAGCCAATTATCTCATCATGGTTCAACCAAAGAAACAACAAGTTATTCAAATGCTGGAGAAAACTCCAAGCCGGGCTGGTTTTATTGACTGTGGGTCTCCAAGATGGCACCCTTCTAAAGAATTTCCAAGGATCATTCTGACTGTGCAATTGCAATGTTCTCCTTAAACCCTCGCCACCATTGGTGGGACTTCAATGCTTAGCTGCTCAAGGAAGCCAGCATGTTCTCCATGGCTGTATCCTCTAGATCCTCACAGCCTCCCTGTAGAATAAGCAGAACCGGTGTCATTACCTCCTTTTTACAGATAAAGAAACTGAAGCTCAGAAGTGATAACTATGACGTCTGGTGAAAAGCAGAGCCAGAACTTGAACCTTGGTTTCCCAATCCAAGTCTAACACTTTGAGTCCTGAACCTTCTTTTTGCTGATGTTCACACAAGATCGAGTAAGCATTTCCCTGCCGTTCCTAATCTTCTACTTACCAGAATCCCACCTCCCTGCTCGTCAGCTGGCCTGGGGTTGGAGAATGGGATGGCATCTCAGGCAGTGTAAGGCTGAGGATTCTTCCATGATTCTTCCAATAGGACATCAGCCACATCCATCCTGGCAACAGCACACTAAACTGTCCATTATGTCCCACTGGAGTCAACTGAGGTTATGTTTCTGCATGACAGAGAATGGTTTGTTCCCTTCATTACATTAGCCTGGGCCAAGGGGTAAAGCATATCTATCTCTTTATTGCCCATAAGTGTCCCTTAGTTCCAGTGGAGATTAAGAAAACTGACATTTATTGAGCATATACTACATGCCAGAATTTGTTCTGAGGGTTTTGCTCATCTTGATTCATTCAACCTCACAACAACCCTATGAGGCCATTCCTTGTATGATTCCTTTTTATAGATGAGGAAACTGATGCACAGCACCAGTTAAATAACTTTTCCAAGGTTCACAGCTAGAAGTGATCGAGACAAAACCTTTAACTTGGGTAGTCGGATTCCAGAGTCTGTGTGCCCAGATCCACTCTCGACAGACTAAAGCTCACGCTAATCTGACCTTGAGGTTTTCCAGGAGGAAAAGCATGAGACTGAGGAGAACACTTACGTTAGATTGGATTCCTGAGAAGCAAAGCCCAAGTGCGGGATTCTCTTGTGGGCCACGTGCTATGGAAGTGCTCCTGGAGAAACCTGCAAGAGGCAGGGAGGCAGGACACGGAGGGAGGAGCAAGCAAGGGAGCCACCTCAGGACTGCCCCACCCCCAAGCCAGGGACTGGGCTTTCATGCCCCCAGCTGTCAGGCAGAGCCAGAAAGCCAGGCACTGGGGCCCTAGGGCACTGCTCCACAAATGAGCCACAGGGCCTGGCTGTGGGGAGTGAATGCACAGGAACATGGGGACACAAAAAAATGGTTCCAAAAAAAAAAAAAAAACAAAAGAGGATCTGTCAGAGCAGTGACAGTGCCTGCCGCGGCAGCCACGCCTGGGATAGGAAAGGAGCGCCTGTGATCTGCCCTAAGCCTCAACAAGTCTCAAGCGAATTTCTGAAGAACTTAGATTCCTCTGATGTTGGCAAGTGCCCAGGAAACATCTTGTCAGAGGAAAGTCGGGGATAACTGTCTGTGCAGGGCCACCTTCAGGTAAACACGCAGGGCCTGTTGGAGAGCCCCCTGGGTGACTGTGACTGCCTTCACTTGACCTCTGCAGTCACCCCGCCCACTGTTCCCTGAGGCCACACTTGCACACCGCCTGCCCTGGCTCTGACCTGCCTTCTCCATCAAACCTGCCCCAGCCAGTTTCTCCCTGTGTCTGTCAGGGACCCAGGACATGTCAGCCACTGCGCTCGTCTTCTTTTCCAAGGTGATTTTATTTATACCATCTCACTTTGTTCTTCATTATGAAATATTTTTAACACATAAAAAGGCACCTAATACTCAGCATTGTCAACTCAGTGTTATTTGTTAAAAACCTTTTTTAAAAACGTGAAATCAAAGATTTTAGATACAACTGAAATTCCGCTTATACTCTGTCCTGATTGAATTCCACCCCCACTCCCCGCAGAGGCCACTGCTGCCCTAAATTTGGTGCTTACCGCTCCCATGAAAGTTTGACTACACATGTGTAAAACCTTTCAGAGGACTATTTCGCATTATTTTAAACTCTATGTTAAATTGTGTTATGCTGTGTACTGGTCAGGGTTCTCCAGGGAAACATAACCAGTAGAATGTGTACAGAGAGAGAGAGATTTGAGGGAATTGGCTCACACAGTTATGGAGGCTAGAAGTCCAAGATCAAAGTGCCAGCAGGTTGGAGACCTAGGAAAGAGGTGATGCTGCAGTTCAAGGCTGAAGGCTGTCTGCTGGTGGAACCCCATTTTCTCAGGTGACCTCAGTCTTTGCTCTATTAAATCCTGCAACTGATTGGATGAGAATACCCACATTATGGAGCGCAGACAACCTGCTTTACTCAAAGTCCACCAATGTCAATGTTAGTCTCATCCAAAAACACCTTCAGAGAAACATCTAGATTGTTTGACCATCACATACTATTTCCATCTGTCACTTGCTTTCTTCAGTTATTGTGTTTTTGAGATTTATCTGTGTTGATAAATCTATCATTTCATTGTATATGAAAGGACTTCAAAATGTTCCTGGAAAAAAAAAATGGAATTAAGAGATAAAAATACAAAATGTAAACTTTATTCCTCAATAGCAGCTCCATCAAGTTCAAGACACTTTTGTAAGCAATGATACCAGCCATTTAGTTCCTCCCTAAAGAACCAAGGATCCTGGGAATTTAGCAATGTTAGTGCAGTCTTTTTACATTATTAACTGAAGAAAACTCGGTGCCCTTTAAAGATGTTTTAAGAGGAGGAAACAAAAAGAAGCCAGAAGGAGCCAAATCAGGACTGTGAGGTGGCTGTCCAATGATTTCCCACGGAAACTCTTGCAAAATTGCCATTATTCAATAAGAGGAATGGGCAGGAGCATTTGTCATGCTGGAGAAGGACTCTCTAGTGAAGCTTTTTCAGGTATTTTTCTGCTAACGTTTTAACTAACTTTCTCAAAACACTCTTCTAATAAGCAGATGTTGTCATTCTTTGCCTTCCAGAAAGTCCACAAGCAAAATGCCTTAAGCATCACAAACTGTTGCCATGACCTTTGCTCTTGACCCAGTTCCCTTTGCTGTGACCACTTGCTAGCCATTGCTTTGATTGTGCTTTGTCTTCAGGATTGTACTGGTAAAGCCATGTGTCACCTCCTATTACAATTCCTTGAAGAAATGCTTCAGGATCTTGGTCTCACATTTTTAAAATTTCCATTGAAAACTCTGCTCTTGTCTGCAGCCGATCTGGGCAAAACAGTTTTGGCGCCCATTGAGTGGAAAGTTCGCTTAACTTGAATTTTTCAGTCAGAATTGTGTAAGCTGAAACAATGGAGATGTCTACGGTGTCAGCTATTCTTTCTGCAATCAATTAGGGCATGTACAAGATGAATTTTTTTCCTTGCAAATTGTCTGCTGCTGTGGCCTCCATCTTCAACATCATTTTATTCCTTCTTAAACAAATGATCCATTTGTAAACCGCTGATTTCTTTAGGGCATTGTCCCCATAAACTTTTCTTAAAGCTCCAATGATTTCATTATTTTTCCACCCAAGCTTCACCATAAATTTTACGTTTTCTCTTGCTTTAATTTTTTCAGAATTCATGTTGCTATGATACGGGCTCTTTTCAAACTGATGTCTTACACTTCTTAGTGCCTCTTATATCTGATTCTGTTCAGATATAAGAACTTAGTATGAGTTTGTTTTGGTGCAAAAAAATTTGAAATTTAGGCTGGGCACGGTGGCTCATGCCTGTAATCCCAGCACTTTTGGAGGCTGAGGCAGGTGGATCACTTGAGGCCATCTCTACTAAAAATACAAAAAAATTGCTGGGCGCAGTGTCGTGTGCCTGTAGTCCCAGCTACTGGGAGACTGAAGCATGAGAATACCTTGAACCCAGGAGGTGTAGGTGGCAGTGAGCCGAGATCTCTTCACTGCACTCCAGCCAGAGTGACAGAGAAAGACTCTGTCTCAAAATAAAAATATATATATATATATGCATTGTTTTTTCATAATACATATTTTTCCATGAATTTGTTTAAGGCTCCTTGTCTATATGATAGGTTATGACTTTTTCTGTTGATAGGCATAGCTTGCTTCCAATTTTTGTATCACAAACAGGAGAGAGCATAAACTCTCTCGAGTAAGGAACTGCCATGGCATAATACATAGCAAGTGCTTAAAAAGTGTTTAGGTTTGACTTGTTTGGCTTACTATGTACCTGGTACTGTGAAGACAAAGCAGCTCAATTTTATAAGAAAAGGAACTGAGGGCTGGGCACGGTGGCTCACACCTGTAATCCCAGCACTTTAGGAGGCCAAGGCGGCAGATCACCTGAGGTTGGAAGTTCGAGACCAACCTGACCAACATGGAGAAACCTCATCTCTACTAAAAATACAAAATTAGCCAGGTGTGGTGGCACATGCCTGTAATGCCAGCTACTCAGGAGGCTGAGGCAGGAGAATCACTTGAACCCAGGAGGTGGAGGTTGTGGTGAGCCGAGACCACACCATTACACTCCAGCCTGGGCAAAAAGAGCAAAACTCAGTCTCAAAATAAAATAAAATAAAATAAAAAATAAAAATGAACAAACAAAAGAAAGAAGGAAGGAAGGAAGGAAGACAGAGAGAGAGAGAGAGAGAAAGAAAGAAAGAAAGAAAGAAAGAAAGAAAGAAAGAAAGAAAGAAAGAAAGAGAAAGAGAGAGAGAGAGAAAGAAAGAAAGAAAGAAAGAAAGAAAGAAAGAGAGAGAGAAAGGAGGGAGGGAGGGAGGGAAGGAAGGAAAGAAAGGAAAGAAAGAAAGAAGAAAAAAAAGAAAGAAAGAAAGAAAAGAAAGAAAGAAAGAAAGAAAGAAGGAAGGAAGGAAGGAAGGAAGGAAGGAAGGAAGGAAGGGAAAGAAAAGGAAGGAAAGAAAGAAAAGGAAGGAAAGAAAGAAAGGGAAGAAAGAGAACTGAACTATTTAACATTAGAACCATGATCCAAACATGGGAGTAACGCAAGATGGCTGAGCATGGGTTTTACAGGCCTGCCCTGGAGAGGGAGCACCATGAAAAAAAATCAAATAGCTGGCATTATTCTGCAGGCCTGAGAATGCTCCGTGGGGAAGTAAAACAATGATTTGGCTACCCGCCCATAGCTTCTGACAGCCAGGGCACCTACATCGTAATTCTTCACAGAAAGGACCTGTAATTCACAGAGGCGTCAGTGGGGTAGCTGAGTAATTAAACTGATTCTTTGTCTTCCCTTTTGACCTTCGAAAATAAAACATCTCAAATTATAAGAGAGAAAGTGTGAGTATGAGGAGGAAACTGTCTATAGTTGATACAAGAAATAGAGCTTTATTATTTAAAGTGGTCAAAACAGCCAGTAAAGGGAAAGGGAGGTGGAGGATGAGTAAGTTAAATATTCATTTGTCAGCTAGAAGTCAGTGAACGATGTCAGCTGTGGCTGATAACTTGAGCAATCAAGAAACATGGGGGCAGGCTCTGGATGAAAGAAACAGTGAGGCCAGGCGTGGTGGCTGATGCCTGTAATCCCAGCACTTTGGGAGGCCGAGGCAGGTGGATCACCTGAGGTCGGGAGTTCGAGACCAGCCTGGCCAACATGGTGAAACCCCATCTCTACTAAAAATAAAAAAAATCACAAAAATTAGCCAGGTGTGGTGGTGCATGCCTTTAATCCCAGCTACTCAAGAGGCTGAGGCAGGAGAATCTCTGCAACCTGCTGAGGCAGAGGTTCCAGTGAGCCGAGATCACACCACTGCACTCCAGCCTGGGTGACAGAGGGGGACTCCATCTCAAAAAAAAAAAAAAAAAGAAAAAAGAAAAGGTGAAAGTGCTGCAAGCAGGGTGTGGGGAGAGGAAAGTGCAGGACAGGGAAATGTTGGTCTCTAGAAGGTCTTCAGTGCTGTTTAACTTTTTAAATCAGGTGACAATTAAATTATCACTTGCATAATTTTAAAATTAAAATACAGGAAATATGAAATAGAGCAAGGACTACTGAAATATTTACAGATATTCCAAGTGATATGTGTATAATAGCCTCCGAGATGGGGTGGAAGTTGGTGGGTAGAGATTGTAAAATGTAGCCATGATATTTCAATTGCTGAAGTGGAGGGATGGGGGGGTCATTATTCGAGACTCTTTCTACCTTTATATATAGTTGTACATAGTTGAAATTTCCCACAGTAAAAAGGATGTTTTTAAAAACAAACACAGTCTGTGAATTAAGTTCTAGCTGAGCCACTTAGCCATGTCGGCAATTTACTTAAACTCTCTGGGCCTGAGTTTCCTCATCACATAATGGAAACAACTGCTGCTCACCCACTTTGTGTGGCCACTCACATCAGAGGGATGAAATGAGATTAGGCCTGTGAAGGGCTGACTGTGGCATAAAGTGTAGTAAGTGCTTTAAAAAATATTTTGGTTTGGTCTGTTTTGTTGCTTCTATGTGGGGGTTTTATAAAGAAGGCTTTGTCTCTAAAATGTGAATTCTGCTTCTCAGGCATCTTACATTTGTTCTGTACCTCTAATATTTTCTGCCTTATGTGTTTGCTGTTGTTTTGTGTTAGACTTCTCTCCTCAGCTAGCTTCCTTAGTCTATTCTGTTAACAAACATTTATTGATCACCTATGTGCCAGGCACTGAACTGGGAGCTAAGGAAGCAGAGACAAGAGACTCTCCCTGATCCAAGGCCACACAAATCAGTGATGAAGAAAGGCAGGAAAAAACCAGAATCACATGCAGCATGACAACTGCAGAGATTGATACACCACAGTGGGTACGGGGCGTACTAAGTATACCTAGCACAGCTTGAGCCAGGTTTTGAAGGATGGATAGAAGTTCACCAGACAAAGGAAATTATGAGGCAGTCTGCCGTGACATGCAGAGGTAGCAGCAGGAGTCAAGGTCTGGAAGCTGGAAAGGCCTGAGTCTGTTCAGAAAAATACCTCGGTTCATGGTTGGGGAGTGAGGGAAAAATAAAACTAGACTGAAGAGCAAGGTCCAAATTGTGCCCCAGGCTACAGACTTCACAGGACAAGGGGACATGGCAGGGTTCATTCCCGAGCACACCTTCAAATAAAACGTGAGTTCCAATCTGCATCTGAGTAAGTTCATTCCAGTAGAAAGGGGGAGGGTGGGAGGTTAGAAAGCAGAGAGAGAGACAGAGAGAAAGAGAGCACGCGAGCAATATCACAGAGGATGTGTAAGTTCATTTTCATACTGCTATGAGGAAATATCTGAGACTGGGTAATTCATAAAGAAAAGAGGTTTAATGAACTCACAGTTCCCCATGGCTGAGGAGGCCTCACAATCATGGCAGAAGGTGAAGGAGGAGCAAAGGCACATCTTACATGTGGCAGGCAAGAGACCGTGTGCAGGGGAGCTTCCCTTTATAGAGCCATCAGCTCTCGTGAGACTATCTTACTATCATGAGAATAGCATAGGAAAACCTACCCCCGTGATTCAATTACCTCCCACCAGATCCCTCCCACAACACGTGGGGATTATGGGAGCTACAATTCAAGACGAGATTTGGGTGGGGACACAGCCAAACCGTATCAGCAGGAGATGCTGGCTGTCTAAATAGAGCCCCTCAGAATCACTGTATCTAGATGTGCCTGGGGCTCAAAATTCAATTTTGTTGGGGCATCTGGAGAAAATTAAGCCCTAAAGGGCTGTCTCACAACAAACTCATCTGACATAAACACCCAGGACTGTGTTATAAGTGGTAGAGGCTAAACCCTATATATGGTAGGAGTTAAACCTCTTTAGTGACCAGCACGCGTGCCTACTATCCAAAGCAAGCCCTCGGATTTCTGAGGTTGCTGGAGGTGGAAGTCTAGGTGGGTCCAGAACCAGAACTTGGAGGGACAGAGAGGCTTCCAGGGAAAGAGTAGCCTAAAGAACTTTGTGCTCAGCATGACAGAGGGCAACTTCTAGTGGCCAAGGTGATCCTGTTTGCCCAATAATGGCAAATAAACCCTGGCCACCAGTTCTAGCTTCTCACTGCATGCTCATCTGGCCCCTCTACAATGACATTCCTTTAGACATTCCAGCCAGAGCAGAGTCTGATGAAGTCAGCGTTCATTTGCAATACAGGCTCAGAAGTGTATTGTGGCTTCCAGAGTGAAATTCAACCTTAGCCCTCAGATGTCGCTCATTCTCCTTGGACACCCAATGGCTGTGACTGTGCTTGGGGGTGAACTGTCTCAAGAGATGGCTGGACTTCTCCATTACTTGTTGACATTTCCCCTTAAGTTCACTTTCAGATGCAATCTTTTTTTTTGATGGAGTTTTGCTCTTGTTGCACAAACTAGAGTGCAATGGCGCCATCTCGGCTCACTGCAACCTCCTCCTCCCCCGCGGTGGGGAAAGGAGGCGGTGGGTTCAAGCAATTCTCCTGCCTCAGCCTCCTGAGTAGCTGAGATTACAGACATGCACCACCATGCTGGGCTAATTTTTGTATTTTTAGTAGAGACAGGGTTTTACCATGTTGGCCAGGCTGGTCTCGAACTCCTGACCTCAGGTGATCCATCTGTCAGGGCCTCCCACCGTGCTGGGATTACACTTTGTAATCCCCGTGAGCCACGGGCGTGAGCCACTGCACCTGGCCTCAGATGCAATCTTAACTCACTGTGCGTGGGCTTCTTAGGTTTTGTCCCTGGGTAACAACTATCAGGTTAAACCAGAAAAGAGATGATTAGGACTTGAAACAAGCTGGATAATGGAGTGGGAATGGATTTGGGCACATCTACATGGGGAATTGATGGTTTTTGACTTGGGAAATGCGGAAGGGAGAGATGTTTAAGGTGATTCTCAGGTTGGAACTGGGTAAGAACCTGGCTGTTCCCTGAGAGTAGGCACTGGGTCTTCCCTGCTTGGGTTCTCCATAAAGAGGCAGC
>NW_012110197.1:494032-507988 GCF_000951045.1 Mandrillus leucophaeus | reverse complement strand
TATGAGGCAGTCTGCCGTGACATGCAGAGGTAGCAGCAGGAGTCAAGGTCTGGAAGCTGGAAAGGCCTGAGTCTGTTCAGAAAAATACCTCGGTTCATGGTTGGGGAGTGAGGGAAAAATAAAACTAGACTGAAGAGCAAGGTCCAAATTGTGCCCCAGGCTACAGACTTCACAGGACAAGGGGACATGGCAGGGTTCATTCCCGAGCACACCTTCAAATAAAACGTGAGTTCCAATCTGCATCTGAGTAAGTTCATTCCAGTAGAAAGGGGGAGGGTGGGAGGTTAGAAAGCAGAGAGAGAGACAGAGAGAAAGAGAGCACGCGAGCAATATCACAGAGGATGTGTAAGTTCATTTTCATACTGCTATGAGGAAATATCTGAGACTGGGTAATTCATAAAGAAAAGAGGTTTAATGAACTCACAGTTCCCCATGGCTGAGGAGGCCTCACAATCATGGCAGAAGGTGAAGGAGGAGCAAAGGCACATCTTACATGTGGCAGGCAAGAGACCGTGTGCAGGGGAGCTTCCCTTTATAGAGCCATCAGCTCTCGTGAGACTATCTTACTATCATGAGAATAGCATAGGAAAACCTACCCCCGTGATTCAATTACCTCCCACCAGATCCCTCCCACAACACGTGGGGATTATGGGAGCTACAATTCAAGACGAGATTTGGGTGGGGACACAGCCAAACCGTATCAGCAGGAGATGCTGGCTGTCTAAATAGAGCCCCTCAGAATCACTGTATCTAGATGTGCCTGGGGCTCAAAATTCAATTTTGTTGGGGCATCTGGAGAAAATTAAGCCCTAAAGGGCTGTCTCACAACAAACTCATCTGACATAAACACCCAGGACTGTGTTATAAGTGGTAGAGGCTAAACCCTATATATGGTAGGAGTTAAACCTCTTTAGTGACCAGCACGCGTGCCTACTATCCAAAGCAAGCCCTCGGATTTCTGAGGTTGCTGGAGGTGGAAGTCTAGGTGGGTCCAGAACCAGAACTTGGAGGGACAGAGAGGCTTCCAGGGAAAGAGTAGCCTAAAGAACTTTGTGCTCAGCATGACAGAGGGCAACTTCTAGTGGCCAAGGTGATCCTGTTTGCCCAATAATGGCAAATAAACCCTGGCCACCAGTTCTAGCTTCTCACTGCATGCTCATCTGGCCCCTCTACAATGACATTCCTTTAGACATTCCAGCCAGAGCAGAGTCTGATGAAGTCAGCGTTCATTTGCAATACAGGCTCAGAAGTGTATTGTGGCTTCCAGAGTGAAATTCAACCTTAGCCCTCAGATGTCGCTCATTCTCCTTGGACACCCAATGGCTGTGACTGTGCTTGGGGGTGAACTGTCTCAAGAGATGGCTGGACTTCTCCATTACTTGTTGACATTTCCCCTTAAGTTCACTTTCAGATGCAATCTTTTTTTTTGATGGAGTTTTGCTCTTGTTGCACAAACTAGAGTGCAATGGCGCCATCTCGGCTCACTGCAACCTCCTCCTCCCCCGCGGTGGGGAAAGGAGGCGGTGGGTTCAAGCAATTCTCCTGCCTCAGCCTCCTGAGTAGCTGAGATTACAGACATGCACCACCATGCTGGGCTAATTTTTGTATTTTTAGTAGAGACAGGGTTTTACCATGTTGGCCAGGCTGGTCTCGAACTCCTGACCTCAGGTGATCCATCTGTCAGGGCCTCCCACAGTGCTGGGATTACACTTTGTAATCCCCGTGAGCCACGGGCGTGAGCCACTGCACCTGGCCTCAGATGCAATCTTAACTCACTGTGCGTGGGCTTCTTAGGTTTTGTCCCTGGGTAACAACTATCAGGTTAAACCAGAAAAGAGATGATTAGGACTTGAAACAAGCTGGATAATGGAGTGGGAATGGATTTGGGCACATCTACATGGGGAATTGATGGTTTTTGACTTGGGAAATGCGGAAGGGAGAGATGTTTAAGGTGATTCTCAGGTTGGAACTGGGTAAGAACCTGGCTGTTCCCTGAGAGTAGGCACTGGGTCTTCCCTGCTTGGGTTCTCCATAAAGAGGCAGCGCTACTGCTGGGTTCATTAATTCAACTAATACCCGCTGTGCCAGACACTGTGCTAGGGATGGAACAGCAAACAGGACAAAAAGGCAGTGCCTGACCTCGAGGAGGTTCTATTTTAGCAGAAAATACAGAGAAAATAATTTAAAAACCATAACGTTGATAATACAAGCTGTGGTAAGTGTTTTAAAGAAAACTAACAAGCAGAAAGGGGCTGAGTAAAGGGAAGCACTGCTTGCAGTCAGGTGACCAGAACGAGGGAGCTATTCATGCAAAGAGGAGGGGAGGAGTGGGCCAGGCAGAGGAGTCGGCGAGTGCTAGGGCCTTGAGCAGAAAAGGAACTGGTATGGTCCAGAAAGACCAAGACCCACATGGCGGGAGCCTTGGGAGCGATGGAAGAGTGACAAGCATGCAGGGCCTTGAAGGCCACTTCAGAAGATTGGGTTTTACTCCAAGTATAAGAGACAATTCTAAAGCGTTTTGTTTTGTTTTGTGTGTTGTTTTTGTTCTGAGACAGGCTTTCGCTTTCACTCTGTCTCTCAGGCTGCAGCCTCGACCTGCTGGCCTCAAGAGATCCTCCCACATCAGTCTCCCAAGTAGCTGGGACTGTGGGTGCACATCACGACACCTGGATAAATTCTGTTTGTTGTTGTTGTTGTTTTGTTGTTGTTGTTGTTTTTTGAGAGCTAGGATTTTGCTATGTTGCCCAGGCTGGTCTCAAGCTCCTAGGCTCAAGCAATCCACCCCCCTTGTCCTCCCAAAGTGCTGGGATTACAGGCATGAACCACCACACCTAGCCCCTCTGAAGAGTTTTAATTTAGTTTAATCAGAGTGACATGATATGAGTTTAAAAAGCCCACTCTGGAAGCAGATGTAGAATGCATTGGAGGAGAGATCAGGGATTTGGAAGGATATTACAATGAATGGGATAGGACAGCATGATGGTGACTTGCACTGGGGTGATGTCAAGAGAGGTAGAGAGAAGTAAACGGATTTGAGATACATTGTGGGGGTAGAATTGACTAGACTCAGAATAAATGAGATGTGGAAACGACAGAAAGTGAGAGATCAAGATGACCCCTTGGTTTCCAGGTAGACATTGGGGTTGTTTACTGAGATGAAGAGGATCAAGGATCAGTGGGAAAAGGGAAGATCAGAGGGGAAACTATCTAGATTTTCTTTCTTTCTTTCTTTCTTTCTTTCTTTTTTGGATGGGTTTTCGCTCTTGTGGCCCAGGCTGGAGTGCAGTGGCACGATCTCAGCTCACTGCTACCTCCGCCTCCTGGGTTCAAGCGATTGTCCTGCCTCAGCCTGCCAAGTAGCTGGAATTACAGGTGCATGCCACCACGCCTGGCTACTTTTTTGTATTTTTAGTAGAGACAGGGGTTTCACCATGTTGGCCAGGCTGGTCTTGAACAACTGACCTCAGGTGATCCACCCACCTCAGCCTCCCAAAGTGCTGGGATTCCAGGTGTGAGCCACCGTGCCCGGCCGAAATTATCTAGATTTTCATTTGGAGACATGTTAAATTTGAGATGTCTGAGAAATAGCCAAGTGAAGACCTCAAAGACAGGGTGAGTATGCAAGTCTGGAGCTGAGCAGAAAGTTCTGAGATAGACATTTAAATGTGAAATCATTAGCACATACAATACCATTTAAATCTATGTGGACAGATCAGACCACTTAGTGATTAAAAAAAAAAGAAGCACCAAGACCCAATCCTGAAAAACTTTAACATTTAGAGGTCAGATAAGGACGAAAAACCTGGCGAAGCAGAGAAAAATGAGAAAGAATGGTCAATGAAGTAGGAGGAAGCCCAGAGAGAGTGGTGTCATGGAAGCTGAGTCAGGAAAGTACATCTGTGACAAATGCAAGCGGCAGATCGAGATGAGTGCAGAGAAGCATCTGCCGGGCTTGGTAATGCAGTGGCCTGTGCCTTGTTATTAGGAGCAGTATCACTGGGGTGCTAGGGACTGAGAATTATTTCTCATTCCTTTATTGCTAGAAGCAAGTTATGCTGAACATCCATCCTAAACTTGAAAGTCAAATAAATGTGAGAAGGGTTTCCAAGGGAATCTTGCATCTTGCCACTGCACCAGCTGAGTTTAATTTCCCAGGAGCCCAGTCTTACCCACCTCCTCCCCATGCCTGCAGCTCTGGCTGCCAGGATGCCAATATCTTTAACTCCAAACAAACCATTAATTGTACCCTTGGACCCAAATGACAACCTTTTTTAAAACGCTGCTTGTCTTTGCCTTTTCTTTAACACGATGATGGTCGAATCTCTCATCCACCACCACCAGCTCATTTATTTTAATAACTACATCCACAATGAAAACAGGAGTAGTATTATAGAAAGGGATAAAGTCCTCACCATCATAGTACAAATGACTAGGACTTTTCAAATGACTATGGACAGGAAAAACAAAAGAAAAAAAAAAAAATATATATATATATATGTATCAAGCCACTAGATGGAAGTCTTCATTCAACTGCCTGTGCATATTCAGAAAAGTAAAGCGGGATCAGTGCCAGACTGCACAAACCCATCAAATTCATTCGACATTCATTGAACAACTGCTTTGTACAAAGACAAGTAACAATGATGATAATGGCTACAATTCATGCAATACTTACTCTGTGCCAGGCAGTCTGCTGAGTCACACATACATTGAGTCTCACACACCTTGGCTCATTTCATTCTCCCAGGGGGAGGGGAGTATTATTATCTTCATTTTATGGGGGCAGAAACCAAATCTTAGAGTGACTTACTCTAAGCAATTGGCCCATGCGAGTGAATGGAGGAGCCAGGTTCCAGAATAAGAAAACACTATCATTGTCTACAAAGTGTTTATACGAAATGTGGTAAGAGAGGGGTAATGTGCCACAGGGGTGGGCTGTGACTCTGATGCAGGAACCAGCCAAGCAGGGAGGAAGAGAATCAGCAAAGGCCCCACCATGCTCTCGACGGCTCAGGATGCAACGGAGGGGTCACCCCGATTGTTTTCCCTCACTCTCCCCACAACTACTGCACCACCAAGAACCAACTGTTCTATCCCCCAAATGCATCTTAAACCAGTCCACCTTTCTCCACCAATCCTATGATTACATCATTCATCAAGGCCACCGTCATTAATAAGATGGGCTCCCTGGACCATTGCAAGAGCCTCCCGACTGGTCCTTTGGCATCTTCTCCTGCCTCCTCCAATCCTCCTCCAATCCTCCCTTCCCACAGTAGTCAGAGGTTCCGCTTAGTACACAGATCACTTCTGTACCCTGCTTAAACCCTGTCAAAGGCTTCCCAGGAAATCTCAACTCCTTTCCATTTTGTCCAAGGCCTTCCCTCTATGATCTGGTCTTGTCTACCTTTTTAACCTCATCTCCTACAATAGCTGCTGGTTTCTCAACAAACAGGACAGAGCCTGGCATAAACAGTAATTATGTGCTGAAGAAATTAAGGCAAGAATCAATGAGTAAAGAAATAGAAAAGCTCCGTGGGGAAGCCGTGTTTGAAATGAGCATTATACCGGAGCAGGCTTTCTCAGACAGTGAGGGCTGGGACGGGGGAGGCAGTGAAACAAATTGTTCTCCATGGAGGCAGCAGGTGCAAAGGCACAGAGGGATTCCAGGTGCAGCAGGGAGGCAGCCTGAGCAGGCCTGGGGGCAGGGCCACGTGAAACCAGGGTTCGCAAGGTTGAGTATACATCGTAAGCCCCTGGAAAGTTTGCTGAGACGCAAATTGTTAGGACCCACCTCCAGAGATTCTGATAGGTCCATCTGAAACAGGGGCTGAAATGTGCATTTCTCACAAGTTCCCAGGTGATGCTGCTGCCGCTGGTCCAGGGCCCACACTGAGAACCACTGGTGCAAAGTACAGTTGGTCCTTCACATCCATGGGTTCCACATGCATGAATTCAACCAACTGTGGATCAAAATGTTTTTTAAAAAATAGATGACTGCATTTATACTGAACATGTGGGCTTTTTTTCTTGTCATTATTTTCTAAATAACATAGTAAATAACAACTATGTACATAGCATTTCCATTGTATTGGGTATCACAAGTAATCGTGAGATGATTTAAAGTATATGGAAGGGTATGTGTGTAGGTTATATGCAAATACTACATCATTTTATATAAGGGACTTGAGCATCCATGGGGCACTGGAACCAAGCCCCCACAGATACCAAAGGACAACTGTACATATATATGGGTCTTCTATGAGCTGTAATTTTTGAGGGTGGGAATTATTACCTTAAAAGAAGGATATAAATCGCTATTTTAAGTCATTATTAGTCCTTTGATACTTAAATGTGAATGAGTTGCAAATTCTTTATCAACCAGAAGGAGAACTCCAGGCACCAGAGGTGAGAGACAGGAGTGATTAAGAACTAGGAAAGGGAGAGACCCTAGTCTGCCTGCTCCCCAGTGTGCCCCAGGGCCAGGCTGGAACAGAAAAGATTAGCTTTGCTAGTGGAAAATTCAATGAAAATGGCAGGGTGTGGTGGCTCACACCTGTAACCTCAGCACTCTGGGAGGCTGAGGTGGGTGGATCATTTGAGGTCAGGAGTTCGAGACCAGCCTGGCCAACATGGTGAAACCCTGTCTCTATTAAAAATACAAAAATTAGCCGGGCGCAGTGGCACATGCCTGTAATCCCAGCTACTCAGGAGGCTGAGGCATGAGAATTGCTTGAACCTGGGAGGCGGAGCTTGCAGTGAGCAGATATTGCACCACTGCACTCCAGCCTGGGCAACAAAGCAAGAAGACACTGTCTCAAAAAAAACAAAAAAAAGAAAGAAAGAAAAAAGAAATTCAATGAAATGAAACAAAATAAGACAGTCACACTGGAGCAAAGGGAGAGCACAGTTACTTTCTTCCCATAGCTGGGACTTGGCTCCACCCCACGGGCTTCCCCTATCAGAGCCTTCAGCTCACCATGTATATATACATAAAGGAGTTTCTCAGGTTGAAGGCAGGACATCCCCCAATCCCTACCTGTGGGAAATCCTGAGAGGCTTAGGGATTCAAGTTTGAAAAACCACTCCTCAAGGCTCCATGAACCCCTAAATTATATGCACAATGTTTATGTTGATGTGTACATTTTGGGGGAGACAAAACTCTAGAGCCACGCTGCCCAATACAGTAGCCACGGGTGGCCACCGTGCTGGACAGTGCAGACACAGAGCATTTCCACCATCACAGGAAGCTCTCTCAGCACTCATCTAGAGCTTTCACCAGCCTTCCAAAGGCATCCATGACCAGAAATTTTAAGAGCTGCTAGGCAAAGCCAGTGAAACTTCATCTAAGGAGCCAGACCCTGCCCTGGAGATATGAAAGCTCGTCTCTGTGACAGAGGCTGTGAACAAGTCTGCCTTCGAATAGTCTTTTTATGCCAAAAACCCCACTCTGAAAACTCTTAGAACATATCCAGATTTTATACCTTATTATTTATATCCCACCACCTTGACCATTGTCCCAAAGAGAGGGACACCTTAATTCCACAAATATTTGCTGTAAGAAAGGTTCTCTGAGGTCCCCCAGAGCCTCTGTGCCTAAGACAAGTCATGGTGGTGAGTGATCTTGATGCTGTCAGTGACTTTGTCTCCTTTGGTGTCTGTGATCGCTCTAGGTAGGCGAGGCAGTCTTGGAAAATGCCCGGCTCATGCTACAGACAGAAACTATCCAGGCGGGAGCAGATGACTTTAAAGAGAGGTAATGCCTTACAGCAGAGGGAACAGTCCCTCCACATCCCTAGGCTCCTGGGCAGTGTGGATAATGCTGTTCTGGAGCCTGCATCATCCACCTTCTACCTCAGGGGAGGCTGGCAGGATAACAGCACCATGATTATCTGGCTCACACCCCTCCTTGTAGACACAAACTAGGCCCCAAGGGCTCAAAGATTGTGCCCACTGTCAGTTGGTTTAGAGCAGGGTTCTCAAACTCTGGAATGCTCAGAATCACCCAGGGGCCATACAGAAAACACAGATTGCTGCGCCCCACCCTGTTGAGTTTCTGATTTAATGGGTCTGGAGAGGGGCCCCAAATTTATATTCCTAGCAAGTTCCCAGGGATGCTGATCCTGCTGGTCCTGGGACTCAAATACCTTGAGAACTACTAGTTTAGAGTAATGATTCTCAATCCTGGCTGCAGATCAGAATTACCCAGGCACGAAAAAACGTCAGTGCAGTGCACAAGCTATAGACTAATCAAATCAGAGTCCCCAGGGGTGGGGTCCAGGCTTCAGCAGTTTTAGACTCACCAGATGACTTAATGTGCATCCAGGCTTGAGAACATGCTCCGCTTCACCTCCCACTCAGTCCCTGAAGGCATCTGGATTGGCAGCCACTGTCCTGCAGATGGACACTTTTAACATGGGTGCTTTGGGTCCCCAGCCTGGTGCTTAGCAGGTTGTCGGTAATGTTTGTTAAAGGATCCTTGGTTGAAAAGGAGGACCATCAGGATAGCGATGAAGATGCCGGATCCCCTAACCTGGATCTGAACTCCTGAGATTTCCCTGGAGCTCTGTGCTTCAACACTCCCATGAGGCTGGTAGCCCGTGAAGCCAGGTTATCAGAAGTTGGCTGCAATTGCCTTCATTTTAATAAATCAATGTATGACAATTGCACTAACAGTGCCCTCAAATCTATTGAAACAGTGACTTGTACCATTCATTGTCTAACCATCACATAATTGGCCTGTTGGTAACATTTATAATCCTATTCTTTTCCTTTTGGGCTACCCAGTTATGCTGATTAAGTTCCTTTATCTGCAGATATGAAAATGAGCTGCCATTTCGAAAGGCGGCAGAAGAGGAAATTAATTCTCTGTATAAAGTCATTGATGAAGCTAATTTGACTAAAATGGACCTGGAGAGTCAAATAGAAAGTCTGAAAGAAGAACTTGGCTCTCTATCAAGAAACTATGAAGAGGTAGGAAGGGGCTGGGGTTGCTGGGTTGGCCACAAGACCAGAAGTGCACATCTGTCTGCCTGTGCTTCAGAACAAGGCCACAGTAGCTCATCTCTGACTCTCCGCATTGCGTGCCCAGGACTGCAGGGAACATGCCTGTAAAATACTTTCAGATCCTTCTAGTGCGTCAGATTTCCCCAGCAGTCTCAGACTCAAATAGCTTCAGGAACCAGTGTGGTGCAGAAACAGGGGAAGGCAGCCGGTCTTGGCACTAGCAAATGAGGGAACTTGGGTTAAATTAGAGGGAGCAACCCCCCTCAATACATTCTATGTCAGGTTTTGTTTTTTGTTTTTAACACTGTATTATACAAACAAAATAACTCTGAGGGTAGATCCAAGCTGTGGTTGACATCTACTCATTAACAAAATTGGGTCAGATCATTGAATGACAGAACTGAAGAGGACCTCCAACAGTTATGGGGTCTAGTTCCCTGCAAGACTTCAGTGATTCCAAACCACCTCACGCATATTATTGTCTGATCCGAGATTTAGGCTGCGTCAAGTTGGAAGAGTCAAAACCCACTTAACAATGCTCACATTGGGAAGTTCTTTCTTGAGTCCAACTCAAGCTAACCAGCAACTGCAAGCCCATTTCTTCTTGTTCTTAGCTCAGTGATTTAAGACTACTCTCCAACAGTAACCCTTTAGAGATGCCAAGTTATCTTTTAAGTCTCTTTCTACCTTGTCTGACTTTATGCCTAAATTCGCTTTGCTGTTGTTGCTTACTTTGTTTTTGTTTGTTTATTTATTTTTATTTCTGCTTTGGGCCTGGGCTTGGGGAGACCAACCTAAGAAATGCATCCTTGGTGCTGGGCATGGTGGCTCAAGCCTGTAATCCCAGCTCTTTGAGAGGCCAAGGCAGGTGGATCACTTGAGCCCAGGAGTTCAAGACCAGCCTGGGC
Organism: Mandrillus leucophaeus; assembly: GCF_000951045.1. Lineage (NCBI taxonomy): Eukaryota > Metazoa > Chordata > Mammalia > Primates > Cercopithecidae > Mandrillus > Mandrillus leucophaeus. The sequence continues at coordinate 498,077 of NW_012110197.1, read as the reverse complement.
AACATGGTGAAACCCTGTATCCACTAAAAACACAAAAATTAGCCGAGCGTGGTGGTGTGTGCCGTGCCTGTAGTCTCAGCTACTCAGGAGGTTGAGGTAGGAGGATTGTTTGAGCCCAAGAGGTGGAGGCTGCAATGAGCTGAGATCATGTCACTGCACTCCAACCTGGGTGACAGAGTGAGACCCTGTCAAAAGAAAGAGAGAAGAAAGAAAGAGAGAGAGAGAAAGAAAGAGAAAAAGAGGGAGGGAGGGAGAGAGGGAGAGAGAAAGAGAAAGAGAAAGAAAGAAAAGAAAGAAAGAAAAAGAAAGAAAGAGAAGGAAAGAAAGAAAAGAAAAGGGAGGGAGGGAGAGAAAGAAAGAAAGAGAAAAGAAAGAAAGAGAAAAGAAAGAAGGAAGGAAGGAAGGAAGGAAGGAAGGAAAGAAAGAAAGAAAGAGAAATGCATCCTTGGGAAAAGAGAAATTACACTTATGCGGGGAAGAAGGTCAGGGACTTTCCCAGTCTCTGTGAAGTCTGTGTCTGGCAGTTGTGGAATGACGAGAGAATTGCCCACAGAGCTGGTTTTCGCTGACCAGAGTTCTATGCCATTTATCTCCCCCTGTAACTCACCTAAGATGTATCTTGTCGTTTTCAGGATGTGAAGGTGCTGCATAAACAGTTGGCAGGGTGTGAGCTGGAACACATGGATGTGCCCATTGGCACTGGTCTGGATGACATCCTTGAGATGATCAGAATTCAGTGGGAGAGAGATGTTGAAAAGAACCGAGTGGAGGCAGGAGCCCTGCTCCAAGCTAAGGTGAGACGCAAGACCAGCATCCTCCACTGTGCCCTGCGCAGAAGGAGGCCACGCTGAGCTGAAAACTGGTCAATGTGCAGAAGAAGAAATAACAATGGTTTAGTAACAAGTTCAACCGCATTAGAAACAGGAGAAACGAAAATTAAAATAATAGCTTTTTGTTTACCTATCTAAAAGTAGAAAATGTTTAAAATGCTAATAATGCTGGCAAGCACGTGGAGAAGTAGTTTCTCTACTGTATTACTGAAAAGCACAAACTAGCGCACTGCCTTTGAATAAGAAATGTAGTAATATGTACCGGGAGGAGTGTCAAAATGCCTCTAGCTACCAACTGAATAATCTGAATACAATCCCAAAAGAATAATTGAGGCCGGGCGTGGTGGCTCACGCCTGTAATCCCAGCACTTTGGGAGGCTGAGGCAGGTGGATCACGAGGTCAGGAGATCGAGGCCATCCTGGCTAACACGGTGAAACCCTGTCTCTACTAAAAATACAAAAAATTAGCCAGGCGTGGTGGCGGGCGCCTGTAGTCCCAGCTACTCGGGAGGCTGAGGCAGGAGAACGGCATGAACCTGGGAGGCGGAGCTTGCAGTGAGCCGAGATTGGGCCACTGCATTCCAGCCTGGGCAACAGAGTGAGACTCTGTCTCAAAAAAAAAAAAAAAAAAGGAATAATTGAAAAAACAAATCATCTATGTCCAAATATACTCACTGAAGCATTGTGAGAGTGAAAAAACATACACATGTACTAATAGAAGAAAGTGTAAGCCACAACCTACCTGTGTGCCGTAAAATATCAGGCAGTTATTAGAAATAATGCTTATGAAGCATTTATAAAATAGGAACATGCTCATAATATAAGGTACAATGAGGAGAAAATGAGAGTACAGGATGGTATATGCCAGAAGCCTAAAAATATTTTCTGTAAAGGACCAGACAGTAAATATTTCAGGCTTCATGGGTCAGATGGTCTCTGTTGCAATTCCTCAGCTCTGCCACTGCAGTGTGAAAGCAGCTGTACCCAATAGGTAGCAAATGAGCATAACAATGTTCCAATAAAACTTTATTTACAAAAATAAGAGGTGAGATGGATTTGGCCTGTGGACTGCAGTTTGCCACTTCCTGGTATATACAACAGGGTAAAGCATTCAAACAAAGAAACTAGGCATTGAGAAAAAAATTTTAGAAAGAAAAGACTAAAATGGGATTAGCAGTAGTTGCCTTTGAGTGATGGATCAGTCTGACACTTTGAGATGTTTTTTCTTTTTTGTTTTTGAGTATTTCTCAAGTTTTTGCTAAATAGTATACATTATATTCATGGAAGAAAAACAACTTTTATTAAACCTCATAAATAATACAGGAATTAACCAGAAAATAGGATGCATAGGATTTGTTCTTCCCTTCTCCGTCTCCCACCTGTTTCTGACTTTGTAATCTTGAGACAGAGGATGAAAAGTGAAGAGGAAGGAAAATGTGAAAAGGTAGAGAAAATAAGGTAGATGTCTGGGTGAAGGCAAACGCTGTGTCTGAGCTCTTGGTTACCATTTAGTAGTTCCTGATCCTGGCTATGCAGCTGAATTATTTCAGAGCATTTTCAAAACTTGCCATCCCAGACCAATTAAATCAGAAGGAGGAGAGGGACTTTGTGATTTTTAAAGCCCTCTGAATGATTCTAATATGCAGCCAGATTTGAGAACCATAAGAATTATAAAAAGCTATGAAAAGAAAAATGAGAGAGCCTTTTCTGTGCTTCCTCCCACCATACTCCCTCTATCCCCCAAGTATCAACAGCAAGCTTTCCAGCAGGGTCTTCATCAATTCTGGAACCCCCAAATGTTCTCCAGCCTGGAAAACATCCTTTCACTCACCCATTTCTCCAACTCCTACCCCGTCTCAGTAGCTTCCTTTCTTTCTAACCACCAATCCTTGAGCCAGGTCACTACAACACTTTTTAGGGCAAATAGTGCCTAGTTATTCAAAAAACGACTTCCCCTCACCCCACCCAACCTGATGAGAAGTGGAGCAACACAGAGGTAAAGTGAAGCCATAGATTTGCCTTGGGTCCATGGCCTTTTTTACCAGACTCATGACTGATAACAGATCATTAATGGTCCTAGAGACCATCTGATCCCAGTCCCTAATTTTAGGGGTGAGGAAACTGCGACCCAGAGAGTGCAGGTGACTTCCCGAGATCACACGGCTGGTTGAGAGCTCCATAGTTCAGCTCTCCTGTTCTTGGTCCAGGGACCTTATCTCTGCATTGGGCTGCATCATTTCTCCCCTGGCTCTGCTCCCAAAGCTAAACCTCAGAGGTCTAGCAGTTTGCAAACTTTGCTTCTGTGCCAGTCCTCCTGGGATGTGCACCACACTGTGGTGACTGTTTCTTTGGGAAAGGACAGACCATTATAATTATCAGAAATAAATCCTTCATAGTTTAAAAAAGAAAAAAAAAAAAGGTCATTATTATCTCCTCCTCACCCCTTGGAGAATCATCACTAGCCCAACAGTAACTCAAACATTAATTCTGAACAGATTCATTAGTGTTTTTTTTAATAGAGTAATCTGAAAGCTACGTCTCAGAGAAAACAGACAGTATTTGTTTTAGCTTGGCCAATGCTGCCTGGGCCTCTTACAGAGAGGCAGAGCTCAGAAAATATTTGCAGAATGAGTGAATTCCTCTGATCATCAACAGAGATCTGAACTGACAGCCAGAATTCCTCCAATAAATAGTTTTGTCAGTTGCAGTTGTGCCCTCGGGGGCTGACATTTGCCCATCGTGAGCATCTCTTGTCGGTTTCTTGGCGGCAAAGCATAAATGTGAAATGGCTTAACACACACAGCTTTCAAAATCTTTTGTAAAGAAAATGCAAGCATGCATTTCATTAGGCCAGAGAGGCTGAAAATTAATTAACATGATTAATTTATATCTTAGTTTAGGTTCCTTCAGAAGCAGATCCCGAAACAAATATTGGAGTTAAGGTAGTTTACTTGGAAATTGGAGAGTTAAAAACCAACAAAATACCAGTAGAGGAGAAGCAAAGAAGGAAACCAACAAAGAATGCATAATCAAACCAGTTACCACTGTGGGACACTGATGTGTAAACCAAGAAGAATTGTGAGAAATGGTATAGAATACGGGAGAGGGGAAAGGCGAGGGAGCTGAGATGTTAATACCATCTCCCAACAGTCTTCTGCCATCTGCTATCAGAGTGGACTTCCAAAGGCTTCAGAGAAACTCTCAGGGAAAAAGAC